>NC_060121.1:160021675-160324706 GCF_021461395.2 Schistocerca americana | reverse complement strand
AGGGTAATGGAGTGCCAACACCATACTGAATTCTATCAATACCGATAGGGGGCGCCACGAACTTGTAAGTCATTTTCAGCCAGGTGTCCGGATGCTCTTGATCACATAGTGTATTTAAATAACCATTAGCTGTCGGGATAAAGCAATAGTAGTTTTTTGCTTACGAGCTATACCTACAGTATTTATATTTTGAATGTGAGTACAGACTACTATACACAATTGCACAGTGCTAAAATTTCTGTATATACGAAAATGTAGAAGAATAGCTTAATTATTGAAACAGAGAACGGATATAAATCGTTATAATATTTTCAGCATGTTGAAGCTTTACACAATCAGTGAAAAACGAAAGTCGTAAATATGTGACTAAAATACATTCAGTAGGGAAATCCATACTTTCAAAAAAGTGCTTATGGAATTGTGTACCTATCTGGTGAGAGGAACCATTGTAAGATAGAATGGGTGGGGGAAGACTGAGATTATAAAACATGGGTGGCTGATTTCGTGGTACACAGTGGGAGTGGTGAATACATGTATCGTTATGAATAAATGCGCTCTTCAATTGAGACCCAGCCCAGATATAGTAACTAGTCCGACCAGACCTGTCGTTAATTGTAGAGTCATGCCTGGTAATCTGCACGGTTCTTAAATGGAGTGAAATAACTGTACGTTACTATATTTTCAAACGAAATATTTCTTACAAAACGCAGATCTTATCAAACTAACTGAAAGTATTAAGTCTTCTCGTTAGTAGTAGGTAGTCTGTATAGCAATTTTCCCAAAGAAGCAGCTACTGAAATCATAAGAAAAACTTTTTGAAGTATAAGGAAGTAACTGAACTTCTACAGATAATTTTTTCTTTCAGATACTTTGTGTCCCACACTAAGGTATACAAGCAAACATGAAAACTGGATGACGGGTGATATCTAGCTGAGACACTGGTGAGACGAGAGCGACTCGTGTTCGTGAAGTTTAATACTTGACATCTTGTCTTTGCGGTCCTGCCGTCCCGTTCCTTATATGATTTTCTGGCGTCACTGAGTTGCCGCCCTACCTGCCAGTGGGAGGCAACAGCAGCGGTATCGATAAGAGCTCTGTCGTACCGTCTTTGGAGCGACCGCAAGTATTTCCGGGTCGTTGTCTGCGGAAGTTCAGTCAGGAGACAGCGACAGTGAGGTCCGGACAACCAGTACTCGCCGACTGCTTGCGAGACACAATGCACTGTCCGACGGAAGGAGACTGGAGTGGTAACGACCGTTGTTTGGTCGTTCGGTCGGTCGTCTAATGGGCGACGTGTATTTGGTCTTCTGACCGTTTCTGGGCCCTCGTCAGTTGGTCATCTTGCGAAACGTGGGTCGGTTCCTTCCTTGTGCAGAGATGTCAGGTGGCCAATAGGAAAGTGTTCCCTCTACATGGTTGGCTCCGAGCGAGTGTGCCCGGGTCGCCGGGTCTCCGAGTTCTGAACACATGACTTGGGTGGGAACGACTGAGCGGTTATTTTAATGCTGTTTGCGTCCTGGAATAGGCAGTCGGTCGGTTGGGGCAGAGCAGTGAGGAAGTCTCTGCGGCGAGGGCATTAGCGTAGTATTCCGCAGTGTGTTTTACCTCGCCGTGTTGATGCTGTCCGATAGCACGTGTAGTTCGACAGATCTTGGTGTTTCCTCATATTTTTCAGTTGTTGTTGTGCCTTGGCTGCTTTTAGACGCCAATATTTGAAGACGTAGTGCTTCTGTCCTAGCTGACATTTTCCTTTATCGCGCCGTTGGTCGGCTGGAACTGAATTGAATAGGTTGTTGGTCGGCCCTTGAGCCGTACCTGGATCGGGTTCCCATCCAATTATTTAGTCTTACTTTTGGCTGCCTGTCTCACCTAGAATTATGTTAGAGTTACCTCCTCAGGCCGACCCTTGGAACACTTCTGAGCCCCACTGTTTTACATCTACATCTACATCCATACTCCGCAAGCCACCTGTCGGTGTTTGGCGGAGGGTACTTTGAGTACCTCTATCGATTCTCCCTTCTATTCCAGTCTCGTATTGTTCGTGGAAAGAAAGATTGTCGCTATGCCTCTGTGTGGGCTCTAATCTCTCTGATTTTATCCTCATGATCTCTTCGTGAGATATACGTAGGAGGGAACAATATACTGTTTGACTCCTCAGTGAAGGTATGTTCTCCAAACTTCAACAAAAGCCCGTACCGAGCTACTGAGCGTCTCTCCTGCAGAGTCCTCCACTGGAGTTTATCTGTCATCTCCGTAACGCTTTCGCGATTACTAAATGATCCCGTAACGAAGCGCGTTGCTCTCCGTTGGATCTTCTCTATTTCTTCCATCATCTGGTATGGATCCCACACCGCTGAGAAATACTCAAGCAGTGGGCGAACAAGTGTACTGTAACCTACTTCCTTTGATTTCGGATTGCATTTCCATAGGATTCTTCCAATGAATCTCAGTCTGGCATCTGCTTTACCGACCATCAACTTCATATGATCATTCCATTTTAAATCAAATGGTTCAAATGGCTCTGAACACTATGGGACTTAACTTCTAAGGTCATCAGTCCCCTAGAACTTAAACCTAAGTAACCTAATGACATCACATACGTCCATGCCCGAGGCAGGATTCGAACCTGCGACCGTAGCGGTCGCGCGGTTCCAGACTGTAGCGCCTCGAACCGCTCGGCCACACCGGCCGGCTTCATTTTAAATCATTCCTAATGCCTACTGCCAGATAATTTATGGAATTAACTGCTTCCAGTTGCTGACCTGCTATATTGTAACTAAATGATAAAGGATCTTTCATTCTATGTATTCGCAGCACATTACACTTGTCTACATTGAGATTCAATTGCAATTCCCTGGACCATGCGTCAATTCGTGGCAGATCCTCCTGCATTTCAGTACAATTTTCCGTTCTTACAACCTCTCGATATAGCACAGCATCATCCGCAAAAAGTCTCAGTGAACTTCCGATGTTATCCACAAGGTCATTTATGTATATTGTGAACAGCAACTGTCCTACGACACTCCCCTGCGGCATACCTGAAATCACTCTTCTCTCCATTGAGAATGACATGCTGCATTCTGATATCTAGAAACTCTTCAACGCAATCACGCAATTTTTCTGATAGTCCATACGCTCTTACTTTGTTCATTAAACGACTGTGGGGAATTGTATCGATCGCCTCGCGGAAGTGAAGAAACACGGCGTCTACCAGGGAACCCGAGTCTATGGCCCTCTGTGTCTCGTGGTTTTGGATTGTGATTTTCTTTTGGTCTGAAGTACTGTGCAAGGCCTTCAGCCGTTTATTAGTTTAGCTTGTTTTGAATTTGAAATAAGGCCTTCAGTCTACTTAAAATGAGCTTTCTAGATTGATTTGTTTAAAACGAATTTTAAGAAGGAGATTTGGCACCATTTGAAATCTTTGTTATCCAAGCCTTATGCCTTGAGTTGTTCTATGTTCAGTATGTGGCCTTCAGCCGAGCTTTTACGTCAAATAATTTTCAGAAAAGGCCTTCAGCCGTCTTAAGGTGAAATCTGAAATGACGCTTGTTTAAAACTTTAAATTATCGTCTCTATTTGAAATTCTTCTTATCCAGGCCTTAAGCCCTCAGTTCTTCTATGTCAAGTATGTGGCCTTCAGCCGAGTATTTATGTAATTTGTTGTAAGTAAGACGTTCAGCTGCGTGTATTCCATAAAGCAATTTTTAATACCTTGTGTTCAGGCCTTCAGCTGTATTGCTTTTTTTAATCCTTTTAAGGGCATGTGAGAATAAGCGTTTTTAGGAAACAAAGTGTGTGTGTTTTGTGCATCTAACAGTAACTGATTTAGGCCGCTTTCCATAACCATAACTTGATCCGCTCTGCCCTGCGAACCCAGATTTCAACTGGGTAACATCTTTTCATAGAATAGTTTTTGTTACTTATAACCTTGACTTAATGGAATCATTTTATATATTACAAACGTTCTGATCCGGGGCGATCTGCAGATTGTAATGTCTGAAAAAGCACTTCAGAGCCAAAATAGCATTTAAATATTTTGGCACTGAAGTATTTCTTCGAATATTATGGTATGATTTTATTGTATTGGCGATACGTCGATTACACAATTATGCTCATTGACTGGAGTGATGAAAGCGTATTTTTAATAGTTTGCATTGTGATTTACTTCCATGACTGGAAATGAGGTAGACAAGCGGTTAAACTTTATGTATCTGAGGTTTGAGAATAATCATTGGCAACATACGTTCATCATTTACCATTATCTAGTACTACTGCGAACTTCATAGCGCGTCATGTTAGTTTTTCTTTCATAAAAGCCCTTTACATGCAATTATTAACGAAATGCTGCAAATTGCACTTTCAGAAACCAGCAAGTGCTTCAAACCTTTAGATGTATTGACACTAGTACGATACAGAGAAACAGATAGGAAGGAAACATAGTGATTAGATCATCGTAATTAGGTGTACACAAGAGAGTAAGTCCACAAAATTTCCGAACGTGACATATTTTGAGGAAATCTCTGATAGAATTGCATACACATTTCAAAAATCTATTGTGGAAATAGGTTTTCGTACGAATAACACAGTTAATTTAAAAGTAGCATAACTGGAAGGAAATATTTTCAGTGTCATAAAGTAGGAATCTCGATATTAAATATGTCGTTGCCATGATATACGTAGGATAAGGAGGTGTGGAAGTGAACTGCAGATCGAGAAACATACTGGGAAAACCAACAACCACTCTTCGGCATTAAACGCTGCTCTATGGGAAAATCGCAGTTCTGCCAGTCGTATTTAAGAGAATCAGAATGGTGTGAGAAAGTGAAAAAGTTCGGAATGTGAGAACGAGAGGGCCATAAAAAAGCTTCAGAGAGAGGTATCCCACCCACACACCCAGAACATGATCCCCTCTGAGGAGAGGCGTAGCCGATGTGTCGGAATATGTGATGGGCGCCAATTCTACAGAAATATAACCATAGGCCTTCCTGCCCACAGCCCTAAAAACTAGTTGCTACACTTAAGTACAGTACGCCTACGGAGAGTACTGCAACTTTTGCTGAACACTTACGTCAGGCCACTAAATACCGCATCAGCCCAAAATGTTTCGAGACTGGATTAAAGTTGAGAGGTTGGTTGCAGTGCTTCAGCTGTTCTACACGGTCTCTTTCTACTTCAGTATAACTCTTAGAAGGAATTTTTTTCGCATTGTGTCCCGCTTGCGTGTTGCATTGGCCGGAATGTCGGCTTTGTCGTCAGAGCGTTGGCCCCTCATGTGAATTTCTGCACTTCGTCGTTTTGTGATTAGTTGTTATAGATAACACTAAGTCTCGTCACTGATGATGGTTTTCTCCAGAAAAGAACCGTCCTCGTTTTACATTTGAAATAAGTTGCAGCAGGCGTCCATGCGTCGTCGTTTTTATTTCAGAGTCCAGATGTCCGCGACGAAGTTACCACATAGTGTAACCTCCGAACAGAAAAAATAATTATAGTATTCACATTTAGTGTAACCTTCCAACAGAAAAAATCTCGTTTAAGTTCCCAATTGAAAAATTTCTTTCCAATAACAAAATTCAAAGTTTTAATGTGACCTTCCATTAAAGACTGGCTGCATATCGAGATTAATAAGTTTTGACGTTAGCAGCGCTGCGTCATGGCACTGTGAAATCATCCTGAATAAATTGAAAAGTTCTTACGTCACAATGACGTCACTGGGTAACACTATCTGAGCCGTAGCGCTCGTTACTGGGGCGCCAGTCTCTTGGATGTCCATTATCGATCCTTCGATGTTTCTTATCCTTGCTTGCCCTGTGGCAGTTGACGGTTTGCTCGGGCGACCTGCTGAGATGCCGCGAGGTACGAGGTGGGAAGCAGCCACGTATATGTGGAGTTGGTTGTACGCGGTCTGCCGGCTGAGGATGGAGGATATGTGCTGGCCGGCTGCCTGTCTTCTCTCCTGATTTTGCTCGGCGTGCCTTGCGACCGCCTAGCTTGGGTTGCTGCCTGGTGTATCCTACACGAGCCATACCGGGCGTCCAGCAGAAGTTAAGCAGCCTGGTTTTTCTTTTAAAGAAAAGGAGCAAATGTATAAGACCTTTTGTAACCAATTTTGGTAGCCTCGTTAAGTGTGGCCTTAGCGTTTACACTGCCTTTGGGGAGAGCTAATTCTTCTAAATTTAAATAGTTGGGGTTCCCTGTCCTTTATAATCTTCTGGGGGTTTTATTTGAATTTTCTCTTTGGGGTTCCTTCCTTGTGCTTGGTTAAATGTTTACTTGTATAGCGGGAAGTGACTCCTGGTTAAAACTCGGAGAAGGTGTTTGATGTTACTGCCGCCTCCGGCATTCGTCTTTTCAATTGTCATCCCTTCGAGCGGCCTGGTGTCATTCCTCGTTAATTAATGCTGGTTTATGCGTACTTAATTTTGAATTGGCCATTTGAATTAATATTTTGGAGCGCAATATAGCACTAAGGCAACCTCATTGTATACCAACATGTGCCCCGGTCTAGTACCTTAATTTTCAGTGCCACGAGTTAGATCCACTACCGGTTTTACTGATGTGCTCCCTTCAAAATCTTGTCTTGTGTAAGTTTGCCCCATGTGTGTCTGGCAACACAGAGATGACCTTTAGTGTGACTTCAGTGCTAGTCAGTTAATGGAATCATCATTTTGGCTTGGCTTCCACTGAAGAGTTTGAGTGGAGCGTAGTGTGTTTGATTTGTTATTCATTTAATTACTGTAAGTTTGTTTATTTAATGGGGAGCAAGATATTTAAAGACTGTTGGCATTAACTCACCTAGTTGCTGGGTGTTGCTAATTCGTTCCAAATGGCCTACTACTTATTCAATGGCAAGGCTGTTGATTAGTTGGTTACTGTGAGTACAAATTCACGCTATTTATTTGTTGCCGAAATTGTTAAAGTGCCTGTGTCGTGATTCAGGCACTAGCTACGTGTTTGAGCTAAAATGACATAAACATTACGTTGCCTACTTAAAATTTGTTGCCAGCAGAAACCCTTAAGAGACAAAGTTTTGTCACTGCTTATGTTAACTTTTACTGGGAGCAATATTTCATGTAGTTAAATTTTGTCTTCAAATGTGTATTTCTCTGATGTAATGAACGAGTAATAAAAGAAAAGAGCAAAAATATATATATATATATATATATATATATATATATATATATATATATATATAAAAATCGTGTTACAAACCGGACACACAAACCGGAAGGACCAAGCCCCTTTGCTTTTTTTCTTTTATCTCTCGTTTATTACACCAGAGAAATTTCAGGCGTTTCCTCTCACCACGGACAACGCAGTGGCCGGCGGCTTTCGCTTAACGACTCAGGGCAGTGGCTTTCACGGACAGTTGTCAGTGCTAACAGACAAGGAACACTGCGTGAAATAACCCAGATATCAATATGAGACGTATCTTTAGTGCAGCGAAATCTGACGTCACTGGGCTGTGGCAACAGACGACCGACGCGAGTGCCTTTGCTAACAGCACGACATCGCCTGCAGCATCTCTCCTGGGCTCGTCACCATATCGGATCCACCCTAGACGACTGGAAATCAGTGGCCTGGTCAGATGAGTTCCGATTTCAGTTGGTAAGAGGTGATGGTAGGGTTCGAATGTGCCGCAGACACCAAGACGCTATGGATCCCAGTTGTTGAAAAGGTAATGTGTAAGCTAGTGGTGGCTCCATAATGGTGTGATCTGTGTTTACTTGGAATGGACTGAATAATGGTTATGTTACGCTACCTGGAGACTCAGACGCCCCGCTAAACCCGAAGGACAGGACAGGTAGTTTAAATCGAGGAAAGGTGCCAAAATAAGGGGCTGACAGTTATACTCGACATACAACTTAATGATTTGATCAAACATTACAAGAGTCCAAAAGAAATTTTTTTTAAACACACAGCCTTAATCTTTGGGACTTAATTACCAGCTGAAAGCCACTTTAATTTAAAAACGGCTGAAATCCAATAACTTAAAACGCAAGCATAATCAGAAATTTAAAGGCAAGCCTTACCTTACAACAGTTCTTTATTGAAGCTGAAGGCCCAAAGAATTTGAATTCAAAATTGGCTGACGGCCTAGCTCTTAAGGCTAAACATCATTAAATTTAAAAAAAGGCGTTTTTTAAAACAGTTCTTAATTACGCAAAACTCAACGAAAATTTTAAAGGCAAAACCTTACCTATAAACAGTTCTTTAATTAGGCTGAAGGCCCAAAGAATAAGACACTTCAAGAGCAAACAACTTAAATTCAAATCAGCTGAAGCCCTAACACTTAAAACTCCATAACATTAATTTTTTTAAATACCAAAGTCCTTATGTGAAACAGTTCTTTAATTTAGGCTGAAGGCCTTAAGAGCAAAACAACTCAAACTCAAAATCGGCTGAAGGCCCAACACTTAAAATTCAACAACATTAACATTTTTAAAATGCCAAAGGCCTTACGTGAAACAATTCTTTGAACTAGGCTGAAGGCCTTAATGGCAGAAAAACTCAAACTCAAAATCGGCTGAAGGCCCAACACTTAAAATTCAACAACGTTAACATTTTTAAAATGCCAATGGTCATACGTGAAACAGTTCTTTAAATTACGCTGAAGACCTAAGGAATCTTGCGCCTTAAGGGCAAAACAACCTTAATTTTTAAAAAAAGTTGGCTAGAAGCCATACAAGTACAAACAACAAAAACAAATAATAAAAGGCAGTACACGCAAGGGCGCTCAGAAGTTCCGAGGGTCAGCCTGGAATTCAAACACTAACGCTCGCTAAGGTGAGACAGGCAGTCGGCCCAACCATTGTCGATCCGACGACAACCCAACCGACAGACAGTCAACGGACTAAGCGACAGGATGTCCCAACAACCCACAACGAAATTCCAATAACAGAATGTGAACGGTTGGGGCTGGCTGGTAGATTAAGTAAAGGCTTAACTTTCGCGCCCGGGATCGGTAAGCCAGGGACCTCGTTGCAATGAGAACAGCCCCTCACACTCCGACCGCACGTGGCACAGCCACACGAGCGACGGAGACTTCGCCGCTGCTCCACACCAACCAACCAACCCTCAGGCCCGGAAACGGTGAAAGGAGAAAGTATATGTTGGCCGATGAGACGACCAACCGAACGACCAACCAACGGTCGTCCCGCTCCAATCTCCCCCCGTCGGACCTTGTGTATCGCCAGCTGTCGGCGAGCACTGGCTGTTGGCGCCTCACCAGCGCTAGGTCCCCCGATTTCACTGCTGCTGCGTTCCGATTGCAATGCTGGTCCGTCCCGAACTTACTGACAGACACACGACGACCTGGAAATACTATCGGTAGCTCCAGAGATGGTACGACAGTGCACTTACCGATGCACTTATCGATACGCGCTGCTGCTGCCGCTCACGGGCAAGAAAGGCTGGAAGTTAGTGACCCCAGCAAATAGAATAAGAAAACGAGGCGGCAGTACCGTAATAGAAGATGATAAACAATTAATGGGATAAACGCGAGCCGTGCACTGCTCAGAGACCATTTGCCGCCATTCACGAACTTCATGTTCTCCAACAACGATGGAATGTTTTTGAGTAATTATGCGCTGTATCACTGGGCCACAACTGTTCGCAATTTGTTCGAAGAACATTCAGGACATTTCGAGTGAATGATTTGGCCACCTAGATCGCCCGACGTGAATCGCATCGAATGTTTATTGGACATAAGCTGCAGGCTCATGTACAAAGTCCTGCACCGGCAACACTTTCAGAATTATGGACGGATATATTGCACAGGCAGCGTGACTCAATATTTCTGCATGGGACTTTCAACGACATGCCACAGCAAGCTACGCCGCGCTAAAGGAGTTACGACACGATATCAGGAGGTATTCCATGACTTCTGTTATCTCAGTGTATGTTTCTATGGCAACGCCTAAGTGTTGCTGCGGTTCCAAGCACAAGAATAAACATTTTTCGCCAGCAGCCATTCGTAGTTCAGCTGGAAGCTAGCAATAGCGTTGGCAGATGCCAGCGATCTTTATTTATCGATTGTACTACAAGCTGACTACGGCATGATGGCTCCCGAGTGGTATGTCACTTGCCGGCCCAACTAAGTAGAGAGATGTTGCCACAAAACATAACGGCCACAAAACATAACGGCCAGTCTCTTACGTCTAAAGGTATGGTATACCACTTTTGACACTAGATGTCCAGGTGCAGAGGGGCCTGATCTGGATAGCAGAGGTGTGGGTATCTTTAGGGAGTATTAAATGATAAGATATAGGTTTATATGGACAAAAAGATCGTTATCCCCTATAGAGGTACAGATAGGCGCGCCCAAGTCGGATTACAAGGTCATCAGCCAGTCTTGGTGTGGCCGAGAGGGGACACCTTAGAAATGTAAGTCGGTTCGGAGCTACAATCCTTAAAGGAGCCAGGAATGAAAAACGTCTTAACCAGCTGGATGCCAGCGCCTGGTAGGGTGTGTGACTTTGCGGCTGACGTCCTTCGGCTATAGCTAGTAGTCAACATGTGATCCTTGTCACATTATTATTACCTGCGTCTGCCCTCGGTAGCTGAGTGGACGCCGGCACGGAAGCTCAGGGTGTTTGGTCAGAGAGCCGGTTGGCCTGTGTAATAAAAAACTGAGTGCAATGATCAACAACCGACCTTGAACAGGATGTCTTGCGACGTCCGCAACGACCAAACACGACGAACAAAATGCAAAAAAAGAAAAAAAAACTTAAAGAGTCGCATGTTCGCGTCCAACTGTAATTTTCTTTTTTTTTTCTTTTTTAAAGTGGTCAGCGTGACAGAATGTCAAACCTAAGGACCCGGATTCGATTCCCGGCTGGGTTGGAGATTTTCTCCGCTCAGGGACCGGGTGTTGTCTTGTCCTCATCATCATCATTTCATCCCCATCGACGCGCAAGTCGCCGAAGTGGCGTGATATCGAAAGACTTGCACCCCGACGAGAGGCCCTAGCCACATGACTTTTTTTTTTTAATAATCTGCAGATCAAATTCCACAGAAACGTACCTCTGCTGAAGCGACGCTCTTACGTGGCATGTACGTAAAAATGAATTACATTTGAAAAACACGAAATAATTATTAAACTGACTGCGCGAACTGTACATTGGCCCAAAAATATGTAGTTTGTAGCTCAAACAGTGGCAACACAGCTGTGGAAACACTGTGCAATGGAATCTACTATTGTCGCAGCAAGCACACGTTGTTGACATACCGCCGGCCGCGGTGGTCTATCGGTTCTAGGCGCTCAGTCCGGAACCGCTCGACTGCTACGGTCGCAGGTTCGAATCGTGCCTCGGGCGTGGATGTGTGTGATGTCCTTAGGTTAGTTAGGTTTAAGTAGTTCTAAGTTCTAGGGGACTGATGACCACAGATGTTAAGTCCCATAGTGCTCAGAGCCATTTGAACCATTTTTGTTGACATACCTACCTTACATCCGAGCATACGGACTCGCCTGTCCCACGTCACCGGAGTGCGCAAAATCGAGGGAAACACAGCCACTTGTGAGCGAGCGGTCTAACGTAACGGTGTCACTATGTTTTCGAAACAGGGACAACGGAGTTGGATCAAGACTGCATGTGCCAGAGGTCGTACAGAACGACAGTGTCATCAAAGTCTTCAAGAGGCGTGCAGAGAATCGGCATTGCCGTACAGAACAGTGGCACGTTGGGTAAAAGCCTTCAACGAAGGTCGGCAAACTGTGGCAGACATGCATCGGTCAGGTCGTCATAGCGTCTCTGAAGAAGAAGTGCATGCTGTTGCCGCATTAGTGGACAGTGATCGACGCCATACGATTCGTGAGCTCACCTACGAAACCGGATTAGCGCGTACGAATGTGCTTCGCATTCTGAAGGAACGCCTGGGCGTGGGAAAAATTGTATCACGATGGGTTCCGTATGACTTGATGGAAACGCAGAATGGTTGCATTACAACGCTACTCAGACGCACTTCCAGCGCTATGAGCTCGAAGGAGAGGCGTTCTTACGCCGTGTCGTAACATTGAATGAGACATGGGCCACATCGTACGAGCCAAAACTGAAACGCCAATCCAACGAATGGCGTCATTATGGGTCGTCGTGAAAGTCGAAAGTGCCCCAGCATGGTGAAAGTTGCGGTGATTCTCATGTACGACTGTGATGTTATTATCCTAACGCATTACTTTCCTCCAGGGCAGACCGTCAATGCACAGTATTACTGTTCGATTTCGGAGCAGCACCTTGCGATCAGCTTTGCGAAAGATGCGGCGACACTTTCTGCGCAACCCACCCATCATTTTGCACGACAATGCGCGGGCCCATACAGCGCAATCTGTGGCTGCTCTGTTCGGTCGATGCGACTGGGAAGTACTGTACCATCCACCATACTCCCCGGACTTAAGTCTTTGTGACTTTGATTTGATTCCGAAGACGAAGGAACCACTTCGTAGCATTCGCTTCAGAACTGTTCCAGAGATTCGACAGGCAGTAGACCGCTCCATTCGCACCATCAACAGAACAGGCTCTGCTAACCATATACTACGCCTCCCACATCGCTGGCAACGGGTTCTACACAACGCTGATGACTACTTTGAAGGACAGTAACAGGTGCAAACATGTAACCCTTTTGTATCGGTTGTGAATATATAGTTGCCACTATTTATGTTCCAACCCTCGTATTACATGTGTGATCGTTAGTAGTTTCTATGGGATTTACAGATAAAAACAGCAGCTATTTCGACATAGTACAAAGGGAATATGATTCAACTGAAACTCTATAATAAATACTACTCAATACACAAGACGATTAACGTCCTGATGTGGAGCAGAAGCAATGGTCATGGTTATTCAACAAGACCAATACACCAGTAGTTCTATTAGTTAGGGTCTGGGACGGAACTGACCTAAATTATGTGTCCTCTCCTTGGTAGCAGCAACCTTGATCACCTTAAAGCTGAGAGTTTAAACGAGTGCAGGTTGGTGTTTGCTAAAAGATGACCCAACACCATATTTTAGATAATAATACGTCACACATTTTCATCCATGTTAAGACAACTGCACACCAGTGAATCGTTTAAGTGACTCCATCACACAGATTAACGTGTCCAACAATAGTTCAGACTGATGACACTGGCAGTTCATGGTACTTGTTGATCACATCACAACTCAAGTAAAAAGTGAAGTACTTGAGATTGCAGATATCAATTGAAAATAATTACATCGAATTTTACAATTACTGGTGTGCATATTTTTGTGCAGAGGATGTACATAATTGTGCAGTACACTTGAAGGCAGACATTACTCAAGTACCTTCAAACTGACTATTCTGGATGACATCTATCTATTTATAGATGGGCAGAAGATTAAATTGTTATTTTGAAAAACACATAATAGTTTAAAATTTGGCTAGGTTGGAATTTATTATGTTTGATGAACTACAACTACCAAAATACTTTGGATTACAGAAAGTGTTACTGGTTACAAATTCATAAGAATAAATTGTGAATCCCCTCATTTGCATGTGCGAGTGCCACACTGCCAGTTACAGTGAATTTCATGACATCATTAGTTATGATATTAATAAATCAATGCTGTAGGTCATACTGTGCTGACAAATTATAGTAACAAATGTAAGTAGTTCAAGTCTTCGAATCAAACAATGGCTATTACATCTGCGCTGGAAAATGGTACTGGCTGTGACATTTGATATCAATTATTGTGGAAGAGAATTAGTTTTAGGTAATGTAAAGTACTCTACTAGAATGCAGGAATGCTTAACTTCCAAATTAGGTCACCTACCTCAAGTATCCTATCCCCATGAACCATGGACCTTGCCATTAGTGGCGATGCTTGTTTGCCTCAGCGATACAGATGGCCGTACCGTAGGTGCAACCACAACGGAGGGGTATCTGTTGAGAGCCCAGACAAACGTGTTGTTCCTGAAGAGGGGCAGCAGCCTTTTCAGTAGTTGCAGGGGCAACAGTCTGGATGATTCACTGATCTGGCCTTGCAACACTAACCAAAACGGCCTTGCTGTGTTGGTACTGCGAACAGCTGAAAGCAAGGGGAAACTACTGCCGTAATTTTTCCCGAGGGCATGCAGCATTACTGTATGGTTAAATTATGGTGGCGTCCTCTTGGGTAAAATATTCCGCATGTAAAGTAGTCCCCCATTCAGATCTCCGGGTGGGGAGTACTCAAGAGGACATCGTTATCAGGAGAAAGAAAACTGGCGTTCTACGGATCGGAGTGTGGAATGTAAGATCCCTTAATTGGGCAGGGAGGTTATAAAATTTAAAAAGAGAAATGGATAGGTTGAAGGTAGATATTGTGGGAATTAGTGAAGTTCGGTGGCAGGAGGAACAAGACTTTTGGTCAGGTGAATACAGGGTTATAAATACAAAATGAAAGAGGGGTAATGCAGGAGTTGGTTTAATAATGAATAAAAAAATAGGAGTGCGGGTAAGCTACTACCAACAGCATGGTGAACACATTATTGTGGCCAAGATAGGCACAAACCCCATGCCTACTACAGTAGTACAAGTTTATATGCCAACTAGCTCTGCAGATGATGAAGAAGTTGATGAAATGTATGATGAGATAAAAGAAATTATTCAGGTAGTGAAGGGAGACGAAAATTTAATAGTCATGGGTGACTGGAATTCGATAGTAGCAAAAGGGAGAGAAGGAAACATAGTGGGTGAATATGGATTGGGGGAGAGAAATGAAAGAGGAAGTCGTCTGGTGGAATTTTGCACAGAGCACAACTTAATCATAGATATCACTTGGTTCAAGAATCATAAAAGAAGGTTGTACACATGGAAGAAAAGGAATACAAACGTCTCAAAAATGATATCGACAGGAAGTGCAAAATGGCTAAGCAGGGATGGCTAGTGGGCAAATGTAAGGATATAGAGGCTTATCTCACTAGGGTAAGATAGATACTGCCTACAGGAAAATTAAAGAGACCTTTGGAGAAAAGAGAGCCACTTGTGTGAAAATCAAGATCCCAGATGGAAACGCAGTTCTAAGCAAAGACGGGAAAGCAGAAAGGTGGAAGGAGTATATAGAGGGTCTATACAAGGGCGATGCACTTGAGGACAGTATTATGGAAATGGAAGAGGATGTAGATGAAGATGAAATGGGAGATACGATACTGCGTGAAGAGTTTGACAGAGCACTGGAAGACCTGAGTCGAAACAAGGCCCCAGGAGTAGACAACATTACACTGGAACTACTGAAGGCCTTGGGAGAGCCAGTCCTGACAAAACTCTACCATCTGGTGAGCAAGATGTATGAGACAGGCGAAATAGCCTCAGACTTCAAGAAGAATACAATAATTCCAATCCCAAAGAAAGCGGGTGTTGACAGATGTGAAAATTACCGAACTATCAGTTTAATTAGTCACAGCTGCAAAATACTAACGCGAATTCTTTACAGACGAATGGAAAAACTGGTAGAAGCCGACCTCGGCGACGATCAGTTTGGATTCCGCAGAAATGTTGGAACACGTGAGGCAATACTGACCCTACGACTTATCTTACAAAATAGATTAAGGAAAGGCAAACCTACGTTTCTAGCATTTGTGGACTTAGAGATAGCTTTTGACAATGTTGACTGGAATACTCTCTTTCAAATTATAAGGGTGGCAGGGGTAAAATACAGGGAGCGAAATGCTATTTACAATTTGTACAGTCACCTGATGGCAGTTATAAGAGTCGAGGGGCATGAAAGGGAAGCAGTGGTTGGGAAGGGAGTGAGATAGGGTTGTAGCCTGTCCCCGATGTTATTCAATCTGTATATTGAGCAAACAGTAAAGGAAACGAAAGAAAAATTCAGAGTAGGTATTAAAGTCCGTGGAGAAGAAATAAAAGCTTTGAGGTTCGCCGATGACATTGTAATTCTGTCAGAGACAGCAAAGGACACGGAAGAGCGATTGAACGGAATGGACAGTGTCTTGAAAGGACGATATAAGATGAACATCAACAATATCAAAACGAGGATAATGGAATGTAGTCGAATTAAGTCGGGTGATGCTGAGGGAATTAGATTAGGAAATGAGACACTTAAAGTAGTAAACGAGTTTTGCTATTTGGGGAGCGAAATAACTGATGTTGTTCGAAGTAGAGAGCATATAAAACGTAGACTGGCAATGGCAAGGAAAGCGTTTCTGAAGAAGAGAAATTTTAACATCGAGTATAGATTTAAGTATCAGGAAGTCGTTTCTGAAAGTATTCGTATGGAGTGTAGCCATGTATGGAAGTGAAACATGGATGATAAATAGTTTGGACAAGAAGAGAATAGTAGCTTTCGAAATGTGGTGCTACAGAAGAATGCTGAAGATAAGATGGGTAGATCACATAACTAATGAGGAGGTAATGAATAGAATTGGGGAGAAGAAGAGTTTGTGGCACAACTTGACTAGAAGAAGGGATCGGTTGGTAGGACATGTTCTGAGGCATCAACGGATCACAAATGTAGCGTTGGAGGGCAGCGTGAAGGGTAAAAATCGTAGAGGGAGACCAAGAGATAAATAAACTAAGCAAATTCAGAAGGATGTAGTTTGCAGTAAGTACTGGGAGATGAAGAAGCTCGCACAGCATAGAGTAGCATGGAGAGCGGCATCAAACCAGTCTCAGAACTGAAGGCAACAACAACGACCTCAAATATAAGCATTAAATCACAGGTTTTGGCAAGTAATGAACTGTTACCCTTCAAATACAAAAACATATCATATGGAAATAAAAATATTAGTCTTCATATACGTACATAAACGTCAGCTGTCGCTATAGCCTGTCATAATATTTTGATTACAAGCCAAATCCATTTATATTGTGAATGTGAATCAGACCACTATACAAAAATGTACATTGCTAACATTTGTAGTTATGATATTAATTAATCAATGCTGTAGGTCATACTGCACCAAAAAATTATGGTAACAAAAATGGAGAAGAATAACTTAATGAGTGAAACACAAAACGAATATATTTCGATATAACAGATATAGAATGTTGAAGGTATATGTAATCAGTGAAAAACCAAAATCGTAAATTTATAACTAAGTGAAGAACATACTTTCAAAGAAGTACTTATAGAATTGTGTATCTGGGCTGTAAGAGGAACTATTGCTAGGGTGAAAGAGGAGGGGAGTGTGAGGTTGTAGAAAAGGAGTTAGAAAACTGGGCTGATGTTTTTCTGGTACACTAAGCGAGTGGTGAGTACATATATCTCGTATTTATGAATCCATGTGCTCTTAAGGTCTCGTGAGACCAATTGTTGATTATGGAAACAATCCTGAATAATATTATTTTACAGTACTACATTTTCAAATGCAGTATTTCTTAAGAAATGCAGTAGACCTAATCACATAAATTGAAAATATTAAGTGTTCTCGTTAAAAGCAAATAATCTCCACAACAGTGTTCCCATAGAAGGAACTATTGGAATCTTAAGAAATACTTACTGAAATATAAGGAAGTGGACTAACAAACCACAAATCAGATGATGAAACTTCTTCAGATAATTTTATCTTTCAGATAATTTGTGGCCCACCCCACAGAATACAAGCAAACGTAACGATTGGAGGAAGAGGGTTGTTTAGCTGGGACATAAGATAATATGTTTTAGAGAATAATTTTTTATTTATAATCCTGTCTTAAGTAGTATGATTTAATTTTATTGGCGCTACAACTATGACACTAATATCGTCATTTATGGGAGAGACAAAGACATATTTTTAGTTGTCTGCGTGGTAATTTAATTTCATGATTGAGAAAGACGTAGGCAAGAGGATAAAGTTTTTATATCTGAGGACTGGGCGTAACCATTGGGAACATTTATTAATCATTTGTCATTAACCTACTGCCTCTGAGTATTTCATTGTGGGTCATGATAACTTTTCTTTCATAAAAGCCTTTTTTCATCCAGTGATTGGCACAATGCTGAGTATTCCACTTTCAGGAGACAGTAAGTGTTTCAAACTCTCAGATTTATTGGCACTAGTGCAATACAGAGAAACAGGCAGGAAGATAACAAATGATTAATCGTCAGTATTAGGTCTACACATGGTAGTAAATATATAAAATTTCCCATCATTCCATACTTTGGGAAAATCTCTGACAGAATTGCATACACTTTCGAAAATCAGTTGTGAAAATAAGTTTTCTTACAAATACACAGTTGATTTAAAATTGAGAGAAAACGTTCTCACTGTCATAAAGTACGAGTCTACGGTATCAAAGGTGGCTACAGCTCTAACATAACATAGGTGAAAGAGGTAGTACAAGAACCACACTGATTAAATGCTTCTCTAAAGGAAAATCTACATTCAGTCAGTAGTACTGAAGGGAATCAGGCTGGTGTGAGAATGTGAAAAAAAGGTCAGTAATGCAGGAATGGAAGAGGACAATAAAACACCGTCAGCAGAGACAGGTAACCACTCAACCCAACCACACTATGACCCCCTCTGACGAGAGATGTGGGCAAACGGCCGGTCGGCGAGATGGTCACCAATCGAGCAGAATGGTAACCATCAGCCTTCCAGTCCACAGCCCTCAAAACTAGGTCCAAGCAGTATGTGGAATGTCAGTAGCTAAGTCCGGAGTGCGTATATAAGGTGTGTCGTTGGTGTGGTCTGGACTGGGCTGCTGCACTGAACACCAACGTATCTCCTCAGAGAAGATCTCATTGTTTTCAAGACATACAGTGTATAAAGTCTATAGAAAATACTGAACTGCGTACTACATCAGGTCATATGAAGAAAAAATACCTGTTAAATCTGTAGCTTTCCATGAGGTACTTGATGGTCCATTGATTGTGAATTTAATTTTGGTCTAGATCTTAATGATACTTGGTTTTCCATTCCCTACCGAATTTTTGGATTTGGCAGTTTGGCTCGACACAAAAACTGTATTTTGTGGCAGTATGGTTCAAATGGATCTAAGCACTATGGGACTTAACATCTGAGGTCATCAGTCCCCTAGACTTAGAACTACTTAAACCTAACTAACCTAAGGACATCACACACATCTATGTCTGAAGTAGGATTCGAACCTGCGACCATAGAAGCAACGCGATTCCGGGCTGAAGCGCCTAGAACCGCTCGGCCACAACGGCCGGCTGTGGCAGTATTTGTGCAGTTTATTCTACTGAGTGGAAGTGTCTGTTAAGTTGAAAATGGAGGAGCAGAAAGAAAGAGAGATTTCTCATGTACTAAGTGGGTCGAGTCTACAAACAGCTCCAACAATATGAACTTTGACAGCAGGAAGAATACGATACTAAAGGGCAACTGAGATTGAGCGGCAAAGCGTATCTATGATTCACAAAGTCTGTAGATATTTAAAACATGTTGTAGACAATGGTGGTGAAGTTTTAGCATTTACATGCACACTCATTATGAAACATTTGTGGAAGATAGACAAGCAATAGCGTTGGTATCAAGAAATGCGGTGATTTATTATCAAAAACACAACAATTGTAAAGAAAAAACCTTGTTAATGTACAGACTGTTTGTGGCATTGGTTTACAAAGTATCCAGCATGTGCGTCATGAGGGAAAATGTCCAACATTCGATTTCCCCTGGAAAACAATTAAATAACACAGTGGTTTAACCAAACTAAACGACTTTGATAAAGAAGTTTTGGCAGACACATATGGATATCAGATTGGTTTCTCTGGGGAACTGTTGTGCTCAGTAAGAGTACAATGATTAGATAAACAAGGTAGGTATTTACAGCAATCTGTCATGTAGTAACCTGGTTTTATTTAAAATGTGTAGGTTCGTGACAAGGCTTTTAAAATAATTTTAAATTCAAATAATATACATTTACATTGTTCACATAATTTAAATCAATTTTTCAGCGCAAAATCGCAATTACATTCGTTCTGATGAAAATATAAATCATTACAACGAGTAACAGGGGTGCAAGTAACTATAAAGTATGGGGTCTTGCCCACTCGTCACTAATAGGGTGCCTACGGGGTGCAGCATTCTCCGAATGCTATAAAACAGTTTCAAACAAGTAACATTAATAGTTTTATTTCTAGGAAGCAACTGACAGTACTTAACTTTGGAGGTTTGCAAATAGTAGCCGCAAACGAGGGGCTATAGGCAATATAATTTAGAGTCCTTGACACGTGAACTGTTGAGTCAGGTTGACACACGTCACTCTTAACTAACATCACTGATCCGGAGCCGGTCTGTGGGCTGCGGCTAGCAGGCTTGGCATTTATATCGCTTCTTCCAGGTGTCGCTCTTGGCGTGGCACGGTCCATTTCCGCTCACCACTGGCCGCCGTTTCCTCACTGCCTTCTCTGCTCTTGTGTTCCGCATCCTCGTTCCGGCGCTTGCGGTTATGCCAGAACATAAAGTGCCTGTGTTTCACGGTCTGGCAACAGTGCACTAACAGCCACCCGTCAGTACATCTGAGCAGAACTACAGGTCAAGATGCTACCATACTTACTGCACTGATGTTCCTTATGCATCAAGAATAAAATCACACTCAGAACGTTTTGGATAGCCAGTGCAAATTGCCTAACTACACATTTAACCCAGCATTACGTTAAGAAGATGAGGCAAAATGAGCATAAACCTAACCTATAGTTTAGCTAATCACTCAAAAACAATACAAAATCTCAACAAATCACTATTTAAAACGGTACTAATTCCAATGTACAAAATTCTGTATTAGACCTGTAGAAAACAGCGCCATCTATCATTGCTTAATAAATCAAATCTGTAGAACCCCACTACATGCTACAATAAATACACCAGTATTCTTAATGTAAGTCCCTGTCAAAGAGACAAATTTAGTTGTTAGTTAACAGCACGTCTGTCATTGTGGAAGTCTTTTGGAGGATGTTATTTCTCTTCCAGCAACACCAATACAGGTATTCTCGCATCTGGTAGACTACACCAAACGAGTAAGTTGTCCTGTTGACAAGGGAAACTCAGCAGTTGTTTTGAATGTGCCCGAATATGACAGTAATATTACCGGCTTATTAGATCAGGATGTAAAGTGTCATTGTATTTGTAAATTTTGAATGTGACACAGGATAACGTTCTGGCTCTCTTCTCAAGCAAAGGGTGGTAAACAGACATTCCATGTAGCTAATAATGCTGGCCCTATCCCAAAATAATCAAAAATGCTACTGTGACATTCCAAGAATTCATAAATTGATATTAATAAGTTTAGGATTTAACCTAAAATGATAACACAATCTCTTCCTCTTCCATATTACATTTAATTTACTAAAGCGCTCAAGAATCAAGTTACAATCAATAAGCAAGTTTAACTTCTTTGTCTCTCAATAAATCAATTACTATTTAAACATTGAATATGTAGTTAATCAAACTATATCTCTATATGTGAAAATGTTATCAATTTAAACAAGTAAATCTTTTGCAATGAAAATTACACCTGCGCCGTAGCTGTACAATAAACTAAGTTGGCAGAGAATGACTTTATCTAATCTGTTCTCACGTAGTCATTGGAGGGTAGCTTAGTAATACGCTCTTGAATTTCTGTATTCAAAGCATACACATGTTGGAGTATGGAACTCTCGCAAAGTTGGACTCAACATTTAATTTCGCCAAAAGCGCTTTGTACATTACGAAACAGCAACCGCGGCGGCGTTGTCTCCTTGCTGGATCTTGCTAATTCCTGACTCTGGCCGTGACTGAAAGTAATCAGTCTCAAACGCTACGCGTTCTGTGGAACATTCAAATTTCACTAGTACAAATTAATGGCAATTGCACACTCACTCTGGGTTGAAGCGATGTGCGCAAAATTCAGCCATAAAAGATTCCCACAGGAATATTTAACTATCCCTTTAAGTTTGTTGCCATGATAGGTGAAGTGTATTGTCCTCACTTTGCAAACATAAAGTAGAGTCAGAGTCGCGCCTTTACCACATGCAGGTTTGTGGCCTGCCGCTAGACGTGAGCGCCCGCTCTCTCTGTCTCTGTGTCTTAGTTCAGTTCTCAGACTGCTTTTATACGACGTTGTCATCCCCACCTTGCTTCTACTACGTCACATGTCTGGCTTCAGCCAACCGCTTCCATGCTAAAGGTAAAATCTTATTTTTCTTGCCTGGATCTCCACTCGTTAATGTGATCACGCCTGGGCTTTCTTTTGTTAAATCTAATTGAGCCATTCCAATGTCATTAGCCACCTGCCCTGTCCGTCTCCAAGATTCGTTCACTGTGTTGTATTACTCATGCCCCTGTCGTTAAAAGGGTAAATCGTTTGTTAATCCGTACATGAGATGTCTCTAATTATTTCCAGTTGTCAATTATATCGTTATTTGCTGGGAATTTTTTCGGTATCGTCATTTATACAGCTCATGAAAGGCCCGAAAATATGGACATCTTGTTGTGACCGTAGAAAATTTTAATTTTTATTCTTGCTTTTGTGACCAGAAGAAGAGTCCAGGCTCCATAGGCAAACAGCCAGCCGACATTCAGAAATAGTCCACCAGGATGTAGGGATAAGATAAGTGGAAGAGGCTGCCAAGTATGGCTTGCTGATCAAATAACTTATTGTTTGACTTCCTGCCAGAGGAAGCAGCAGGAATCAAACTTGCGCAATGGAAGACGCAAACACCAGGGTGATAATACAGCATGAGAGAGTGTCAGTCACATGCAGAAAAGACTCTTGAGGAACCAAATTATGTTGTGTGCAGCTAGAAACGAAAGTGTCGTGTGGAACCAAAGGCATTGTTGTGCAAGCCAACCAATTATAAACGAGAGTGTAGTGTGGAACCATAGGCATTCTTGTGCAATCTGATCACTTAGAAATGAAAGGGTCGCTTGAAACAAATTAACTCCTGTGCACCCAAGTACATGAGAAACGAAATAAGATGCCAGGCAGCGGAATAGTTAGAAGCAGAGATTCAGATGCAGATTCAGAGCCAGTGCCGGCAGTTTGGAGGTTCTTCAACCAGATGCCAGCGGGGCCGAGTAGGCCCATAGCAGCCGATATAACTGATAAAGACTTCAACTACAAGAAGACGGTGATAGACTCTGGTGGACACCGAGAACTGCAGGTCAAGTAGGATTTTTAGTGTTTCATTGAAATAGTGTTAAACAGAGGTTGTCAGTCTTTGTCTCAATTACTTAGAGAGATTTCAGTGCTAACCCAGAACAAGTGATTGCTTTGTACTTGTTTCTTATATATACCGGCAAGCAGCTTTGAAGTAGCAAGTCTGAATAAATAGACTGAATCTTACTAAGGGGTTTATGGTCCAACACCTCACATAAGTATATGTGAGAATAAACTTGGTAGAAGCTAACCAATCTTTTCTGCCTATTGCAATTCTGTAACTTATTTTGAGGAAACTTATTTGCTTCAAACCAAGGAGAATCTCTCCCTCTCATCTCTGATATAAAGGTCGACAGCAATTTATAACCAACCCGTTGTCGTTAACGTCCTGATTGCGCTACGCAGTTTGCACTTACTTCATTCTCATATAGTGAGGCTGTGCCAGGACGTGACACTAATAAATGGTGCCAGGCGTGGGGTAGTTTCGGAATTAGGTGGAGTTGTAAGGAAAGTAAGAGAACAAAGAGTATCAGTTGTGTCACCGAATCTCACTGCAAGAAGAAGAAGCCGTTACGAGTAGCAACGCTCAAGATTCGTAAGCAGAGCCAAGCAGAGCCATGCAGAGCCAAGCAGAGCTAAACAGAGCCAAGAAGAGCCAGAGCACCACCGAATAGCGCAGAACATCGCAGGCAACATCAAGACATCTGAAAAAGGCAAGCAACTTAGACAACTTAAATATAAGGTCCCTTCCGCTTGTATACAGTGGCGTCCTCCAGTAGTGACAGAACAGGTATAAGTGCTAAAGATGCATTAGTTCTTGTTCTGAAAATAGTTGAAGGTAAAAAAAGAGAATTTCAAGAGTTCATTGAAAACGTGAATGCTGCATTAGAAGTTGTAAGAACTGAGGATGCTAAATTACTGTTTAAATATGCCAAATCAAAAATAACTGGGGATGCTAGATCAAAATTATCAGTAAGAGAGAACACATCTAATTGGCCTGAAGTAAGAAGCATTTTACAGGAAAATTATGTGGACATAAGAATTATTGGCTTTTATGCATGCAAAATGTTCCAAGCTAGACAGCATCAGGGGGTATCTATTGCCTCTTGCGGAAATAGAATAGACGAGGTATCCAAATCGTTCAAGGTTGCCGTAGCACGAGTAACAAGTAAAGACCAATTAAAGGATGCAATAGAACTGGTGTATGCTCTGGGCTCTGCGTGTTTTATTCAAGGGTTTGCGAATGAAAGAATACAGATGATAGTACGCAGTCAAGGCGAAATCATTAATTTAAGTGAGGCTGTAGAACTCGTGCAACTAGAAGAAAATGCAATCATGTCAATGAGAGAAAAGAATTAGAAGTCAAGGGAAATAAGCAGGCAGAATTATCAAAGACACCAACCAAAGCAGATGAGATGTTACAATTGTGGTAAAGTGAGGCAGACATCCAAGCACTGCAACAGAAATACCAAAGTAAGATGGATGCAGACACCCAGCAGGGCCGAAGAAGCACAGAAATTTCAAAATTATTGTTACCATTGTGATGAAACGCGTCATACGGATGCGAAATGTAATAAAACTATTATATGCGAAAAATGCCAGAGGCATGGGCATAGGGAGAAAGACTGTCGAACTCTTAAATGTTATCGGTGTAGTAAATATGGGCATTTAGCATCGCAGTGTAGAGAGAAAATAGAAAGGTTCCGAGGCAAAGGGATGGGAAACGAAAGAGTTGGTATGGGCAGCAGTCAGGCGCAGCCACCGTTAAACGGCCCACGGTGAGGGTAGCAAGCTGCGAAGCTGAAAATGATGTAATGATGCCTTATTGCAATGAATTGGGTAAAGAATTAATGCTTTTAATACATACAGGAGCCCACTTCAGTTTAATCAAAGAAGAAGTGATAGATAGTGGAATGCCGGTAAATAAGGACGAGGTACGGACGTTTAAAGGAGTAACATAGGATACGATGAACACGTTGGGTACAGTGACGTTGAATTTACGAGTAGCAGGAAGGGAGTTAGGCGAGCATACTTTCCATGTGTTAAGAAAAGACACAGATGTCCCATATAGTGGTTTGGTAGGTAGAGATTTCCTACAAAAACAGAGAGCAGTCATTGGTTATGGTGATAGCCGACTAGAAATAAATGGGAGGAGTGTTCCGTTGATCATAGCACCTGAAGGCGAGTTACCAAAGGGACGGAGGGAAATACGACGGGAGCACGGCAAGGCCGTCAAAAAGGTAAGAGTAAGCTGAACGAGTTGCATGAAAGGAAATATTGAAACAGAGAGTTAAAGGGACAATGCGTTATCAGTAGTAGTAACGGACTGATACCATGGTCAAGTGAGGCAGGGTCACACATGCTGACTCAAGGCCAGGCAAATGAAAGTCGTGACTGCACGGAAACAAATGGTCCCTGACAAGAAAAGGTTATGAGAATCCGATTATTAGAACGTAAGATGATTTCGGAAGGCGAGGAAATTATAGTACCGAAACAAGAAGTAATGAAGGGTGTATACATTCTGGAAGCTCTAGTACAAAATACACAAGGTACGTGTATTATTAGTGTGGTGAATACGAATGAAGTAGAATGTGATGTTAGTTCAGTGTGTTTAGTTAATGAACCCTTACACGAAGAAGCAGTGCTAAGAAGTGTAACAGAAACGCCGGAACAGGCACCAGATTACAAGAATCGTATAGCACAGGTCAGAGATGCTTTGCGAACAGAACACTTAAATGAGGAAGAAAAATATGAGCTAGAGAAATTGTGTAGTGCATATTGTGGTATATTTCACCTAAAAGGCGATAAATTATCATACACGGAGACAGTATCGCATTTGCTTCCACTATTGCCCGAGCATACTGGCAAAGTTATAAATGTCAGACCATATCGTATACCAGAATCCCAGTAGGATGTATTACGTGAGCAGATAGAAAAAATGTTGGCAGACGATATCATCTGTGGAATGCTCCAGTATTGTTAGTTGAGGAAAAAAGATATGTCAGTGGGAAACGAAAATACAGTTTGGTAACTGATTATCCTAAAGTAAACGAGATTTCAGTAGGAGAGGCGTTCCCAGTCGCGAATATATCGGAGATCCTAGACCTGTTGGGGAAGGCTAAATATTTTTCCACTTTAGATTTGACCATTGGATATCGCCAGATTTTAATGAATCTGCAGGACAGGGAGAAAACAGCATTTAGTGCAAATTACCAACACAGAGTACAAGATAATGCCTATGGAATTGAAAGGGGCACCTACCACATTCAAAGATTAATGAATGTTGCATCGTCAGGATTACACGGAACGAAGTGTCTAGTATATTTAGACGATATTATCTGTTATGGAGGTTCTTTAAGAGAACACAATGATAAATTGCGAGGGATTTTATATCGACTTAGGGAACACTGGCTGAAATTACAGCCAGACAAGTGTGAATTTCTGAAAAAGGAGGTAATATTTTTGGGACATAAAATAACCGATAACGGCGTACACCCAGACGAGCGAAATGTAGAAAAAGTAAAGAAATTTCCAGTACCGAAGACAAAGGAAGAATTAAAAGGGTATTTAGGGATAACTGGATATTATCGCAAATTCATAAAAGATTTCAGTAGAAAAGCAGCTGCTTTGCATAATTTACTAGAAGATAATGAGAAATATGAATGGGTAAGGCCACAACAAGAAGCGTATGAAACACTGAAAGAGAAGTTAATAAATGCTCCAATACCGCAGTACCCTAATTTTGAAAAACCTTTTGTGATTACAACAGATCCATCTGGAATAGGAATTAGTGCTGTTCTATCACAAGGCAAAGTTGGCAACAACCTACCAATAGCATACGCATCTAGGTCACTGAATAAAGCAGAAAAAATTTTTTCAGCTACTGAGCTGAAATGTTTAGCATTAGTATGGGCTACAAAACAGTTTAGACAATATGTGTACGGAAGAAAGTTCACATTAGTCACAGATTACAAAGCATTGACATGGATTTTTAGTGTAAAAGACCCATCCTCACGTTTATTAAAATGGAGACTGAAACTAGAAGAATATTCACATGACATTATATACAAACCAGGCAGACTGAATGCTAACACAGATGCATTAAGTAGAATACCTCGACAAGATGAAAGGAAAATCCAGTAAGAGTGGTAACAGAGACATTAAGAAATAGTCCACCAGGACTTTGGGACAAGATAAGTGGCAGAGGCTGCCAAGTATGGCTTGTTGATCAAATAACTTAGTGTTTGACTTCCTGCCAGAGGAAGCAGCAGGAATCAAACTTGCGCAATGGAAGACACAATCACCAGGGAGATAATACAGCAAGAGAGAGTGTTAGCCACGTGGGGAAAAGATTCGTATGGAAGCAAATTAAGTGGTGTGCACCCAGAAACGAAAGTATCATGTGGAATTGAAGGCATTCTTGCACAAGCCGACCAATTATAAACGAGAGTGTAGTGTGGAACCATTGGCATTCTTGTGCAATCCGATCACTTAGAAATGAAAGGGTTGTGTGAGAGAAATTAACTCGTGTACATCCAAGTACATGAGAAACGAAATAAAATGCCAGGCAGCGGAATAATTAGAAGCAGAGATTCAGATGCAGATTCAGCGCTAGTGCCGGCAGTTTGGAGGTTCCGCAACCAGATGCCAGCGAGGCCGAGTAGGCCCATAGCAGCAGATATTGCTGATAAAGACTTCAACTACGAGAAGACAGTGTAGACCCTGGTGGACACTCAGGAACTGCAGGTCAAGTAGGATTTTTAGTGTTTCATTGGAATAGTGTTGAACAGAGGCTGTCAGTCTTTGCCTCAATTACTTAGAGAGATTTCAGTGCTAACCAAGAGCAAGTGATTGCTTTGTACTTGTTTCTTGTACATACCGGCAATTAGTTTTCAAGTAGCAAGTCTGAATAAATAGACTGAATCTTACTAAGGGGTTTGTGGTCCAACACCTCACATAACTATATGTGAGAATAAACTTGGTAGAAACTAACCAATCTTTTCTGCCTATTGCAGTTCTGTAACCTATTTTGAGGAAACTTATTTGCTTCAAACCAAGGAGATTCTCTTCCTCTCATCTCTCATTTAAAGTCGAAAGCAATTTATTATTAACCCATTGTGGTTAACGTCTCAGTTGCGCTACGCAGTTCGCACTTACTTCATTCTGATATAGTGAGGCTGTGCTGGGACGTGACAATCATACACATGCTGTTCCTTCCGACTTCATTTTGTACTGCTGTGAACAGTGGTTGAGGAATTGGTCATTGCAGTGCAAAATTATTATACCAATCAATTTTACATTGCCCAACTACTGGTCTAACCTATTCTAGATAACCTTTTTTTTTAGTCTTGAATTTCTAATTTGAATCCTGACTTTACATGTTATATTCTCTTGATGATCTTGTCTTTAGTCCTTATAAGAGTCCTGATTTATCCTACAACTTCTTTGTTTTGTTGTTAACGTATTTTAAAATGTTTCATGCACCCTGATATTGTCCATTGTCAATAATAATTACAGTCAATACACATTTGTTAAACTCTCATGAGATTGATTATGAGGATGATTTGAAGTTATGGAAACGTTTTTTTGTTCCTAATATCTATAGTATCAACCTGTACATATCTGCTACTGTAATTCAGTTCTCATTATATTAATGCAATCATTATTTGTCTTTACAAGTATGTTTTCTATAATTACAATATACCAATAATTAAATGACTGGACTTTACATACGAAATATAAACATATAAAATATGATAATTCAGATTAAATGAAACATCTTTACATGTGAATTATATAACATAAAAACAGGGGACATTTTTCAATTACATTTTAATGAATTTACAACATTAGAAGGAAATTACAAATGCACAGGGGTACAGGTCAACCGTCATGTAAAATTTTGTATGTGTTTGTTTGAATGAGTGTAATTTCTTTTTCCTTTTTTTAATGTTTTACCGTGACTATGCTACACACAACACTTTTTCTCAGTACACTTTTACTTTCTGCTGGTTTTCTTTTCCACATTGCTGATTAGTGGTTGCTGATGTTGATCAATGGCTGTAGACTCTGCTGTAATTGAAGTTTAATGACATCTACAGTTCTGAGTGATTGAGTATGACTGCTAATACATGCTCGATTTTGCCAAGGTACTGTCATAAGGCGATGACATAAGTGTCCTTGTTCCTTTTCTGGTATGGTTGCCATCAAGGATGTCGAATGTAACTCCACGATGATTGAGTACTGCATATTGCCCCAATGTGTGCTCTGCTCACAGATTTAACCGCTGTTCTGTTGAATAAGATATTTGTTGCAGCTTGTTGACTATTACTTGTAGTGAATTTGAGAAATCTGATACTGGTGTTGAGGTAAGGGATTGGAAAAGAAAAGGAATCTTCTGTCTTCTGCCCAGATCTTAGGACCTCTCTTCTCTTTGCTTGGTGCCACTTTATGTCTTCTGTCTTGGAACTTGTGCTTCTCAGGCATAGGAATAGGATTTCCTGTTTAGAGGAATTATTTGAAAGGGTTACCAGTTGTTATTATTAGATACTAAGTTTGACTATATCACAGAAGTGATAAATCTGCTTTCAGATACACAAGTGTCTATTGTGTCATTAAGAGAAATATTCCGTATATACTTTTCCAGTTGGTAATAATGATATTATGACATTGTTTCCTGTCACTATTGTTGTCGCTAAAGATGTTTGCTTGCCTTTGTCACAGGTGTTCCAAATGTCTTAATGGCTGTATTTCCCCAATCCTTGTGGCAAAGGGGTGGTGAAGTGTGTGACAAATTCCTTAACATCTGGCTAGTTGTCCACCTGGAGCATCATCTGCCCCAATGTATGGTGTGAGTCAGCTAATTCTTTCCCTTGGTGCCTGGTTTATTGCTACGCCATGTTGTGCAAACGTTTTCACTCAGACCCATAGCTTCCTGTCGACTCTGGATTTTTTTTAACATCAGCTTTGTGGTGCCCTGCTTCCCCCAGATGTTGGTGATGACATGTGACTCGTCTTCTTGACCTCTTGGCCCTTTACAATTCATTTACATATATTTACAACAATTTTAACAATAAATGATTACATAGATAATACAATAAATATGAACTTTACACTAAATAGTTATGCAGACTTTGATATTTAATTTTTGTATGTATGAACATGTTCATGAATAACATAGTGAATATACATTCGATATTTAAATACTTTTTTTGAGTTTCAAACGTTAATCATTTATATGTTTGTATTACGTAAGTTTTCTTGACTTCATATATGAATATGATGGATGATATATGGACTAATGTGTTAGTTTGTCATGCTATTAGTTACCTGTTTATTATTTCTTTTTTATCTACTCTACTATTGTAATTAATTAGTGTAATAAGATTTAGAGATGAATAGTTACTTTTTTATGGTTCTTCTGTCTGCATCAATATATCTGCAGCAACCTGTAAAATAACTGTCATTTTCCTATGTTATGTGTGGTCTATTGATTATTCTTTCGCTATTTATCGTGAAATTAGTGTAAAACATTTTATTCATTATAAACTTTAAGATCGCTGACATGATGTAAGCCTATAATCTTTCCAGTTCGTGGGTTTACCAATTTTACTGCATTGGCATGAACTATTTTATTAATTACCATAGCTCCTTTATATACGGGATAAAATTTGTGGCAGACCTGTTTCCCTTTATCTGATAACAGATGTGTTCTAACAAGAACCAACTGTCCCACCGAGAATTTTCGTGTGGATGCACTTCTGTCAGCTCTAAGCTTCCATTTTCTCAGCCGCTCATGTAATGTTTTCCAGTGCTATTTTTATGTTCTGTTGGTATGATGGTTTTCTGGTTGTGGGGGGGGAGGGGGGGGAACAGTACCATTTCTCTTACCACATCCACAGGTATTTTGTTTTTGAGGTCTGTGATTAGCAGTAAATGCATAGTACTGGGTGAGATATCATTAATGATATTTTGTAACTGATTTAATTTTGCACCCAAAGTCATGTTTCATGAGCTACAGTACAACCAACACCATGTTCCAATATCTTTCATTGTCCATTCTGCACTGTTAGCGCTTGATTTGTAGCAGGATACGAATATGGGTTTAATTTTGTGTCTTTTCAAAGTCTCTAAACATGATTGTGACCTGTATTGTGGCCTATTGTCTGATATTAAACATCTACATGTCCCACTTCTTTAAGGAAATCACAGTGTAGTGCTTTACTAATTGTAATACCTGATGCACATTTCACAGGGGTCAATGTGATATATTTTGATGCTAATACTATAACCACGAAAATAAATGCGTTCCCATTCCTTTTTCTTGGTAATGGACCGAATAAATATGTTGCTGCCAAATGTTTTAATTTTTTCGGTACTATAGGTGATAATGGTGGTCTGGTGAGAAATGTCACATGTTTAGCTCGCTGGCAATCTTTACATCTTTTAAGTACTTCACGAATTCGTCTCTCCATATTGAGGAAATGTGCCATCTCTTTGAGTTTCATGAAATATTTCTTTGCCGCAATGTGTCCATTACTTAAATGAGTGTACCATATATAATTATTTATTAATTCATCAGGAATGTGTATCATCCACAAATACTGCTTGGTTCTCGTCTGTGGAACAACACATCATTCTTCAGTAGGTAATGCTGACGAATGTCGATCGAGTTCTTGTCCCTCCATTTATGCTCGACTCCCAATACTTCTTGATCCTTGTTTTGTTCATGTGCAATATTTAAACAGGTTGTTGTAATGTAATTCTCAAAAGGTACATCTCTAATATAATATATTCCAACTTGGTCTTGATCTGTACCGAACTTACCTGCACCTTGCACCTTTTTGATACTGTGAAAGAAAATCTGCAAAGCTGTCTGCAGGTCCTGGTATGTGTTTTACACAGAAATCATATTCTTGTAAGATTAAAATCCACCTGGCTAGCCTACCATGTGTCAACTTTATGATCCATGTATACAATTGTTTACCTTCCAAATAGGAAATGTCGAAACTTTCGGAAACCCCAGACGACCGTTAAAGCTTCCAACTTTGCAATAGAATAGTTCCTCTCTCTTTTTGATAAGACACGACTGGCAGATGCAATGGTTTTATGTACAGTCTGGCCACCTTGTTCGTAATGTTGAAATAATACTACTCCTAAATCAGCGTTGGCGCTGTCTGATGCCATACAGAAATCTTGGATAAGATCTGGGTGTGACAGAATTGGTGCTTCCGCTAGCGCCTTTTTTTAATTTCTGAAACTCTTGTTCAGCGGTTTCATCCCATATCCATGGAGTGTTTTTACCAGTTAAACTGCATAACCATGGTGTAACTAGAGTATCTATGCAAATAAATCTTTTCAAAAATGTTACTAGTCCCAAAAAGCCTCTAAGTGTCTTCCTATTATATGGTGTTAGAAAATTTCTTATTGTTTCTGATTTACCTGGATTCGGTTTTATTCCCTGTGCAAATATGACATGTCCCAGAAAGTTTATATGTTTTGTTCCAAATGTGGATTTTTCCAAATTTATTATTACGCCATGTTCTTTAAGTGTTTGCAATAATGTATCCAGAATGTCACTGTGTTTCCCCCATGATGACTCAGCTATGAGAATGTCATCTACATAACATGTCGATCGTTCCTGTAATTCCTTAGGTAAAATACTTCCTAAACCTCGACTAAAAGCTGCAGATGAAATGTTCAGTCCGAAAGGGAGTCTTTTAAATCTATAGCACCTACCAAAAGCAGTGAATGCTGTATACTTCCTACATTCTGGCGCTAGTTCAATTTGCCAACAACTACTTCGTAAATCGAGTGATGAGAATACCTTTACACTATAAAATTTTTGTAGTAAATCTTCTAGTCTCATGGGATGATCTGTTTCTGGAGTTATGATTGTGTTAATTTTTCTGGAATCATTTGCCAAAAACTACTTCGTAAATCGAGTGATGAGAATACCTTTACATTATAAAATTTTTGTAGTAAATCTTCTAGTCTCATGGGATGACCTGTTTCTGGAGTTATGATTGTGTTAATTTGTCTGGAATCTAGCACTAAACGTATTGTTCCACCCTTCTTTTCTACAACACATAACAGCCTTTTATACATTGACGGTAAATGTTCAATAACATCCTCCTGTTCCATCTTGTTTAATTCTAAGAATACAGCTCGTCGGCAACTTAATGGAATGTTATATGGGCCTACTCTAAAAGGTCTTTAACATCGAATCTGTATTGAAAATTCTTGATTGCTCCCGGTTTTGGTTCAAATACAATAGCATGCTTGCCTACTATTCCATCTAAATCCCGCCTTTGTTGATTTGTTAACCCCTCTAGACTTTGTATTTTTTTCGATCTCTGTGTGAATATCTTCAAGTATGTCTACATCCATAGGCTCTGACTCACTTATCCTTAGATATCACGGATTATCCTGACACGCCATATCTCCTTCTACTTGCATCTGTAACTGTGAGTAGTCTCCACAGATTTTTTCGAGTCTCAGGTTGTCTTCAAAATATAAAGTAATTTCTCCTAAAGTGAGACATCCTCTGCCCATGACTAAGAAAATCAGCTCCGATAATCAAATCAACTGACATTTTCGGCACTATGACGAAGTTGGTTTCTATTATATGACCCTGGCGGTCAAATATAAGTCTTGTCTGCCTTGTGACGTTCGACGAACGTCCTGTAATTGGACCATCTACTTTAACCTTGCGCGTTTTAAACTCTAACAACTCATTGTCGCTATTGCATCGATGAAATAACGTCAACGATACTGCCGTTAACTCACTTCCGCTATCTATAATCGCGTTAACGCCAATATCTTTTACTGTTACACGCAGTATCGAACTTATTTCCAAAATGTTATCATCTTTAACTTCCTCCATTAATGTATCCTCAATTACATCGCAATTTAATCTATTTATTTTTGTCTGTTCAACTATTTGGGGAGAAGTATTTCACATTTTCAATTCGTGCAACTGTATTTTTGCTACTTTTAGAACAGCTGCTACCTTAGCCAATATCAATTTTAAAATCTCATTCTGACACCTAGCTCTCTCTTTTAAATGTGTTTGTTCGTCACAGATTTGCGTGATCGGGTTAGGTTGGATATTAAGACATGACAAATGTTCTTTAACTGTGACAGTATCTCTCGCTAAAATTCTATGGATTCATTAAATTCTATATTAGGTGTGTCTGTACTCGCACCCTGAGTCAATAAATCGTTCTCATGTTTGTTGTCTGTTACTGAAGGTTGCAAATTTACCTTTGTACATCAATCGCTTCTTATGGCGACGCTGTTTTCTGTGGTTGGCTTGATGATGTCACAGTTTTGGTAATATTGCCGTACTATGCCCTCATATGTTGTTGTTGTGGTCTTCAGTCCAGAGACTGTGCAAGCCTCTTCATCTCCCAGTACCTACTGGAACTTACATCCTTCTGAATCTGTTTAGTATATTCATCTCTTGGTCTCCCTCTACGATTTTTATCCTCCACCCTTCCCTCCAATATTAAATTGGGGATCCCCTGATGTCTCAGAATATGCCCTACGAACCGATCCCTCCTTCTAGTCAAGCTGTGCGACAAACTCCTCTCCAATTCTATTCAATACCTCCTCATCTAATCTTCAGCATTCTTCTGTAACACCACATTTCGAACGCTGCTACTCTCTTCTTGTCTAAACTATTTGTCGTCCACCTTACACTTCTATACAAGGCAACACTCCATACAAATACTTCCAGAAACGACTTCTTGACACTTAAACCTATACTCGATGTTAACAAATTCCTCTTCTACAGAAACGCTTTCCTTGCCATAGCCAGTCTACATTTTATATCCCCTCTACTTCGAACATCATCAGTTATTTTGCTCCCCAAATAGCAAAACTCGTTTACTACTTTAAGCGTCTCGTTTCCTAATCTAATTACCGGAGCTTCACCCGATTTAATTCGACTACATTTCATTATCCTCGTTTGGCTTTTGTTGATGTTCATCTTATATCCTCCTTTCAAGACACTGTCCATTCCGTTCAGCTGCTCTTCCGTGTCCTTTGCTGTCTGTGACAGAATTACAATGTCATCGCCGAACCTCAAGGTATTTATTTCTTCTCCATGGATTTTAATTCCTACTCAGAATTTTTCTTTTCTTTCCTTTGCTGCTTGCTCAGTATGCAGATCGTATATCATCTGGGATAGGCTACAACCCTGTCTCACTCCCTTCCCAACAACTGCTTCCCTTTCATGCACCTTGACTCTTATAACTGCCATCTGGTTTCAGTACAAATTGTGAATAGCCTTTCGTTCCCTGTATTTTACCCCGCCACCTTCAGAATTCGAAAGAGAGTATTCCAGTTAACGTTGTCAAAAGCTTTCTCTAAGTCTACAAATGCTAGAAACGTAGGTTTGAATTTCCTTAATCTATTTTCTAAGATAAGTCGTAGGGTAAGTATTGCCTCACGTGTTCCAACATTTCTATGGAATCAAACTGATCTTCCCCAAGGTCGGCTTCTACCAGATTTTCCATCGTCTGTACAGAATTCGTGTTAGTATTTTGCAGCCGTGACTTATTAAACTGATAGTTCGGTAATTTTCACATTAGTGAACACCTGATTTCTTTAGGATTAGAATTATTGTATTCTCCTAGAAGTCTGAGGGTATTTCGCCTGTCTCATACATCTTGCTCACCGGATGGTAGAGTTTTGTCAGGACTGGCTCTCCCAAGGCCGTCAGTAGTTCTAATGGAATGTTGTCTACTCCCGGGGCCTTGTTTCGACTCAGGTCTTTCAGTGCTCTGTCAAACCCTTCACGCAGTACCGTATCTCCTATCTCATCTTCATCTACATTCTCTTCCATTTCTATAATATTGTCCTCAAGTATCTTGCTCTTCTATACACCCTCTATATACTCTTTCCACCTTTCTGCTTTCCCTTCTTTCCTTAGAACTGGGTTTCCATCTGCGCTCTTGATATTCATGAAAGTGCTTCTCTTTTCTCCAAAGGTCTCTTTAATTTTCCTGTAGGCAGTATCTATCTCACCCCTAGTGATATGCGCCTCTACATCCTTACATTTGTCCACCAGCCATCCCTGCTTAGCCATTTTGCATTTCCTGTCGATCTCATTTTTGAGACATTTGTATTCTATTTTGCATTTTTATATTTTCTCCTTTCATCAATTAAATTCAATAGCTCGTCTGTTACCCAATGATTTCTATTAGCCCTCGTCTTTTTACCTACTTGATCCTCTGATACCTTCACTGTTTCATCTCTCGAAGCTACCCATTCTTCTTCTACCATAATTCTTTCCCCCATTGTTTTCGATCGTTCCCTAATTCTTTCCCTGACGCTCTCTACAACCTCAGGTCCCATCTCCTCAATTTCCCACCTTTTTGCAGTTTCTTCAGTTTTAATCTACATTTAACAACCAAGAGATTGTGATCAGAGACGACATCTGCCCCTGGAAATGTCTTACAATTTAACACCTGGTTCCTGAATCTCTGTCTTACCGTTATAAAATCTATCTGAGACCTTCCAGTGTCTCCATGCTTCTTCCATGTATACAACCTTCTTTTATGATTCTTGAACCAAGTGTTATCTATGATTAAGTTATGCTCTGTGCAAAATTCTACCAGGCGGCTTCCTCTTTCATTCCTTAATCCCATTCCATCTTCAGCTACTACGTTTCCTTCTCTTCCATTTCCTACTATCGAGTTCCAGTCACCCATGACTATTAAATTTTCGTCTCCCTACACTATCTGAATAACTTCTTTTATCTCATCATACATTTTATCAATCTCTCCATCATCTGTGGAGCTAGTTGGCATTTAAACTTATACTACTGTGGTAGGCGTGGGCTCCGTATCTATCTTCGCCACAATAATGCATTCACTATGCTGTTTGTAGTAGCTTACCCGCACTCCTATTTGTTTTATTCATTATTAAACCTACTCCTGTGCTACCCCTCTTTGATTTTGTATTTATAATCCTGTATTCACCTGACCAAAAGTCTTGTTCCTCCTGCCACCGAACTTCACTAATTCCCACTATATCTAACTTTAACCAATCCATTCCCCTTTTTAAATGTTATAACCTACCTGCCCGTTTAAGGGATCTGACATTCCACGCTCCGATCCATAGAATGCGTTTTCTTTCTCCTGATAACGACGCCCTCCTGAGTAGCCCCGCCCGGAGATCTGAATGGGGGACTATTTTACCTGCGGAAGATGTTACCCAAGAGGACGCCATCATCATTTAACCATACAGTAAAGCTGCATGCCCTCGGGAAAAATTACGTCTGTAGTTTCCCCTTGCTTTCAGCCATTTGGGGTACCAGCACAGCAAGGCCGTTTTGGTTAGTGTTACAAGGCCAGATTAGTCAATCATTGAGACTGTTGCCCCTGCAACTACTGAAAAGGCAGCTGATCTTAGAAAATCTTGTAATGTGTCAAACTTTTGGTTAGTTGTACGTGTTTGTACTTTTCTTTTTTCTCGGACCTATAGTAGCCGTATTGAGTGCTGTTCAGAATCAAATATTTGCGTCATATGCGTCAACGCTTCCTCATTGTCATTTAGTTCATGAATAGGTACAGCTTGGAGTTCGTTCTCGGGTCCATATCTGTCCATTCTGTCTCGTCCCAACACTTCAATAGTGACTTCCTTCCAATCTGAAATATCGGTCCTGATACTTCTAACGAACCTTTTCTTCCCTATTTCCAGTTTCGATTCCTGACCATCATATTGTAACCTTCTTATCGCTACATTTACTGTGTTGTCCGTCTCTGCAGAAGGTATATCATCTGCTCGAACCCCTGCAATGCCAACTGTTAGTCATTCTGGACGCTTCCCTGGATTTGGTGGTCGTAATTCCACCTCCCACTGCGATTCATTTCTCCTGAAATTTCCTGACGTGTTTGGTTGTGGCTGCTTTCCAGCACCAACTCCCCATCTGCTTTCTCTCCATGGACCTGGAGATCGCTGATTGAAATCAGGCTGTCGGTTTTCCAGAGTTCTCCAGTTCAAATGGTTCAAATGGCTCTGAGCACTATGCGACTTAATTTCTGAGGTCATCAGTCGCCTAGAACTTAGAACTAATTAAATCTATCTAACCTAAGGACATCACACACATCCATGCCCGAGGCAGGATTCGAACCTGCGACCGTAGCGGTCACGCGGTTCCAGACTGAGGCGCCTAGAACCGCACGGCCTCAACGGCCGGCTTGTTCTCCAGTTGCCATTCCGATTATCGTCCCTGTTTGTCCTATTCGAACTATTATTATTATTAAAGCCATATCCGTTACGTTGTGGTAACGTGTTTACACTGTTCCCACCTACGTAATTATTGCCATTTCTCCCAGAATTCAAGCCCATTACCTGTCTACCATTACTGCCAGTACTGTCATTCTTATTACTTGTCCTTTCAAAGTTATTCTGTCCTGACTCGAGACGTCTTTGAGCGTCGTTTTCACACATGAATTCGACCTCTCGAAAAATACCTTTGAATGTTTCAACATTGTCACCCCCTCGTCCTATCAATGTCTGTTGATATCTCATCAGTAATTTCGTCTTGTATATTTGGATTGGACTGTCTAAATATTGATTTCGCTTAGCCAAATTCTCGAATAATTTGACTGCGGTTTACTCTCGCGAGTTTTCAATTGAGACGTTTTGCAATAGGCCATACTTTATTCTCGTTAGTGCCTCCGGTGACCAATATCTAGCAATAAAGGCTGCACGAAACGATTCATACGAATCACAAGTCTCCGCTATCTTTTGCATAGTTTCCGCTGTATTTCCGTCCATGTGTGCACAAACGAAATTATGTTTCACAGGACAGTGTGTTGGTATCCCTACTTTGAATTGATCTATGAACGTGCGAGGGTGCAGACTGTTTGTGTCTTCCTTATAGTGCTGATATTTTCACACTGTAAGAAAGTGATTACCATCAAAGTTTCGTAATTCGTTCTGCGATGTACCTTCCGTGTTTTGGAAACTCAAATTCTGACCTAGTTTTGCATCAAATCTCCGCATACGTGTGTAATTTGGCTGCTCATTGTGTGACATTTGTGCTGCAGAACCACTTGCAGGTTTCTTTTCCCAATATGCGTGCATAACACCCGCTACGACCGGCTCTGTATCTTGTCTAGAAAGTATTTCTGGCCCGTGAGATACCGTACAGTAACCTGTCGGTGCTCGTGATACTGGTTGTGGTAATGCGTAATGTTGCGCTTTCGCTTGGTCTGCGTACGTCACGCTTCGTGTTTGACGTATGTAACCTTGTTGTAAACCACATTGTTCCCTACTGTTACCGTACTGTTCTCGAATATGCTGTCTTGAATTAATTTCCCGATCCCTGTTTGTGTTTTCAGAATGACATTCACATGTGCCTTTCCGTCGTGTGTCACACGTACTTTCACGTTCGTTTTCTGTTGCATTTGTGGCGACTGTTGACTTTGCCGTCTTCACAGTAGTATCTACTGATATTAATGTGGATTCTGTCGTCGTCTGCGACTCCCCACTAACGCTTTCTGCGTCTAATCGACTTTCTATTGAAGGCAAAATTTCCGGTCTGAGCCTTTGAAGTTGATGTTCGTTTTTCTCTTGTATCTTTACTGTACGAGCATCGAATCTCCGTAATGCAGCTTTAGTTGTTCAATTTATGAGACATCGTCTCAGCAATGACATGTTTCCTTTTTGTCGACGCTCTGATGGCAAAAGCTTCGACCTGTTGTTTTACTTTCTTGACATTTTGTTGGTATCTTCACGTAGCGTATTCACGTTTGCTTGTACAGTGTCGATATCTGTTCTCATTTGCGCGTGCCCTGTCATAAGCGTTTGATGCGTGACTTGTGCTTCTTGAACTTCAGTTCGGATTTGATCTAATACTCCTCGTATATTATCACGCGTTTTCTGTATTTCTCTATTACTTTTTTTCAGCCCCTGTGTTATTCGTCCTTCTTAACACTCTGCTAATTCTTTTTGCCCTTTATTAGTTTCTTAAGATGTTTGTAGTAAACGCTGGAACATAACCAATATGTTAGCATATTCTACACTTACATCATTCTCACCTGTTGCCATGTGATGCAACCATTCCCCATCTCGCCTTTCGTAACAGTGTTTCCCTCTCTTCCGAACGCAGTGTATGTGCACTAACATTCGTACTTTCATATGACTGTAAAACTGTCTGATAAATTATTATCACGTTCAGTTCTACATACAGTAAATTGCTGTCTACTGATTCTACATCTGAATCATGTGCAACACTATTCTCATGCCAATTACTTTGACCTGATTGAATGCCATGGGTTGCACTTTCAGTCTCATTTGGTATTGCCACGTTCTCTGTTTTGGGTGGTTCATGTGGCTGTTGTGTGTCCAACTCGATCCTATCAAGGTTTGCCATTATTTCGCTCTGTCTTGACCTATTATTGTCAATTTCGATCGTTCTTCCACGCGTTGTTGTTCTTCAATTTTATGAACTTGACTATGCGTTAACATCAGATTGTAAGATTTGACTTTACCCCAAAATATCATTCACACAGTTCTAAACTCAATCTTTTTGTTGATGATGTTGAGACAGAACTCAACACAACCCAATACAACAATATCTTTGCCCCAGAAATAAACATACAAAAATACACTTCTATCTACACTTATGTACTACTTATTTACTTAACTACTCAGTTGAGTCACATTTAATGTTAAAATTAATTTTCTCCAATTTGCGTTAGCTTTTGTCTACCTCTCGATCTATCAGTTTTCTATCCTGTCTAGCAGAATGCTATTAATTAAAAATCTTGGCACGCTATCAGAATGCTGTTAATTCAGTATCCTGGCAAGGTATAGCCATTTTGTAATGTGTCGTTGTATTTGATAATTTTGAACGCGGCATAGGATACCGTTCTGTCTTCTCAAGCCCAGGGTGGTAAACAGACATTCCACATAGCTATTAATTCTAGCTCTATCTCAAAGTAATCAGAAATGCTACTGTGACATTCCAAGGATACATAAATTATTATTAATGACAAGATTGGGATTTAACCTAAAATCATAACACAGTCTCTCCCTCTTCCATATTACATTTAGTTTACCAAAGCTCTCAAGAATCAAGCTATAATCAATAAGCAAGTATAATTACTTCTTACCGAGCGAGGTGGCGCAGTGGTTAGCACACTGGACTCGCATTCGAGAGGACGACGGTTCAATCCCGTCTCCAGCCATCCTGATTTAGGTTTTCCGTGATTTCCCTAAATCGCTTCAGGCAAATGCTGGGATGGTTCCTTTGAAAGGGCACAGCCGATTTCCTTCCCAATCCTTCGCTAACCCAAGCATTCGCTCTGTCTCTAATGACCTCGTTGTCGACGGGACGTTAAACACTAACCACCACCACCATCTAATTACATCTTCTGTCAATAAATTAATTAATATTCAAACATTGAATATGTTACTAATAAAACTATATCTCTATATGTGAAAATGTTATCAATTTAAACAAGTAAATCTTTAGCAGTGAAAATTACACCTCTGCCATAGCTGTACAATGAACTAAGTTGGGAGAGGATGACTTTATCTAATTTATTCTCATGTACTCATTGGAGGGTAGGTTAATAATTAGCTCTTGAATTTCTGTATTCAAAGTGTACGCATGTTGGAGTATGCAACTCTCGCAAAACTGGACTCAACATGTAATTTTGCCAAAAGTACTTTGTACATTACCAAACGGCAACTGAAGCGGCGTCGTCTCCATGCTGGATCTGAAATCGCTAATTCCCTAGTCTGGCCTTGACTGAAAGTATTCAGTCTCAAACGCTATGTGTTCCGTGGAACGTTCAAATTTCACTAGTCCAAATTGATGGCAATTGCACACTCGCTCTTGGTTGAAACGATGTGCGCAAAATTCAGCCAGAAAAGATTCCCGCAGGAATATTTAACTATCGCTTTACGTTTGTCGCTATGGTACGTGAGGCGTATCGCCCTCACTTCGCAAACATAGAGTCAGAGTCGCGCTTTTACCACACGCAGGTATGTGGCCTGACGCTAGACGTGAGCGCCCGCTCTCTCTGTCTCTGTGTCTTAGTTCAGTTCTCTGGCTGCTTTTATACGACGTTGTCATCCCCACCTTGATTCTACTACATCACACGTCTGGCTTCAGCCGACCACTTCCACGTTAATGGTAAATTCTTATTTTTCTTGCCCGGGTCTCCACTCGTTAGTGTTACTGGCCACTTACTTCCGTCTCGGCTGTGTATTCTAATAGGTATTATATTGACTTTCCCTTATTTCTTTCTGCAGTGCACCTGGACTTTCTTGTTAAAGCTAACTGAGTCATTCCAATGTCATTAGCCACCTGCTTTGTCCGTCTCCTAGCTGCGTACACTTAGTTATATTACTCACGCCCCTGTCGTTTAAAGGGTAAATCGTTTGTTATGTCATACAGGAGATGATGCTAATTATTTCTTGTTGCCAATAATGTCGTTACTTGATGGGGGTTTTTTCGGTATCGTTGTTATGCAGCTTATGCAAGGCCCGACAATGTGGACATCTTACAAGGAAACATACGGGGTGGTACATTGATCATGACCAGGCCAAATATCTCACGAAATATCGTCAAACGGAAACACTACAAAGAACGAAACTCGTCTAGCTTGAAGGGGGAAACCAGGTGGCGCTATGGTTGGCCCGCTACTTGGCAGTGCCACAGGTCAAACGGATATCAACTGCGTTTTTTTAAAAATAGGAACCCCCATTTCTTTATTACATATTCGTGTAGTATGTAAAGAAATATGAATGTATTAGTTGGACCATTTTTTCGCTTTGTGATAGATGGCGCTGTACTAGTCACAAACATACGGCTCACAATTATAGATGAACAGTTGGTAACAGGTAGGTTTCTTAATACGGAATGTAGGTACTTTTGAACATTTTATTTTGGTTGTTCCAATCTGATAAATGTACCTTTGTGAACCTATCATTTCTGAGAACGCAAGCTATTACAGGGTGATTACCTGTAAATACCACATTAATGCAATAAATGCTCAAAATTATGTCCGTCAACCTCAATGCATTTGGTAATACGTGTAAAGATATTCCTCTCAACAGCGAGTAGTTCGCCTTCCATAATGTTCGCACATGCATTGACAATGTGCTGATGCATACTGTCAGGCGTTGTCGGTGGATCACGATATCAGATATCCATCAACTTTCCCCAGAAAGAAATCCGGGGACGTCAGATCCGGTGAACGTGCGGGCCATTGTATGGTGCTTCAACGACTAATCCACCTGTCATGAAACATGCTATTCAATACCGCTTCAACCGCACGTGAGCTATGTGCCGGACATCCATCATGTTGGAAGTACATCGCCATACTGTCATGCAGTGAAACATCTTGTAGTAACATCGGCAGAACATTACGTAGGAAATCAGAATACATTGCACCATTTAGATTGCAATCGATAAAATGGGGGCCAATTATCCTTCCTCTCATAATGTCGCACCATACATAAACCCACCAAGGTCGCTGATGTTCCGCTTGTCGCAACCATCGTGGATTTTCCCTTGCCCAATTGTGCATATTTTGCCGGTTTACGTTACTGCTGTTGGTGAATGACGCTTCGTCAGTAAATAGAACGCGTGCAAACAATCCGTCATCGTCACGTAATTTCTCTTGTGCCCAGTGGCAGAACTGTACACGACATTCAAAGTCGTCGCCATGCAATTCCTGGTGCATATAAATATGGTACGGGTGCAATCGATGTTGACGTAGCACTCTCAACACCGACGTTTTTGAGATTCCCGATTCTCACGCAATTTGTCGGCTACTAATGTGCAGATTAGTCGCGACAGCAGCTAAAACAGTTTCTTGAGCATCATCATTTGTTGCAGGTCGTGGTTGACGTTTCACATGTGGCTGAACACTTACCGTTTCCTTAAGTAATGTAACTATCCGGCGAACGGTCAGGACACTTGGATGATGTCGTCCAGGATACCGAGCAGCCCGTTGGGCATTTTGATCACGATGGCCATTCATCAACACGATATCGACCTTTTCCGCAATTGGTGAACGGTCCATTTTAACACGGGTAATGTATCACAAAGCAAATACCGTCCTAACTAGCGGTATGTTACGTGATACCACGTACTTATACCTTTGTGACTATTACAGCGCCATATATCACAAAGCGAAAAAAGTGGTCCAACTAAATCATTCATATTTTTTTACATACTACACGAATATGTAATAAAGAATGGGGGTTTCTATTTAAAAAAAACGCAGTTGATATTCGTTTGACCTATGGCAGTGCCATGTATCGGGCCAACCATAGCGCCACCTGGTTTCCCTCTTCAAGGTAGACGAGTTTCGTTCTTTGTAGTTTTTTCGTTTGATGCTTATTTCGGGAGATATTTGGCGCAGTCATTATCAATGGACCACCCTGTATAGGAAACTGAGTAGAGAACCCACTGATAAATCTCTTAGAATTTTTACAAGGTTGATAAAGAAGTCCTCTATAGAATAGAGCTTTCAGAAAAGTCTGTTCAGGTCAGTTGCGCTACTACCAAGAGTTTAACGATCGCAGAAGGTACACAAAGAACATTTTTCTCTAAGGCTTATAGTGAGCGCGATTGGTTCGTCTACCTATCCGATTGCCAAGTTCTCGACAACGTTTTTAGGACTGTGTTTGGGCCGTTTGGTTTCGTGTATCAAGAATTCGGCACATTGTACCAAATTAAATGGCATAGTGGTACAGCTGTAGGATATATAAGTTTTGATGTGGTTTCGGTATTCGCTACGGTTTCGCTCAATGAAGTGTTGCAACACCTGAATCAGATTTTTCCTCTCGATGCTACGGAACTATTTAAATATTGCTGCAGAATCATGTATTTCAAATGGAGCGATGAGTTCTATGAATAGAAGGATAATGTCGATACGGGGAGCCCATTAAGAACAGTTACAGCAAACTTCCTTATGGAAAAATTCGAGGAGCAGGTACTGTTAAACGAGAACAAGAAATAGAATATCAGGTTCCGGTATGTGGGTAATTCATTTGTTTTGTGTTGGCATGGCAGCGAGGAACTGGATCGTTTTCACAATAGTCTCAACAGGATCAATCCGAATATTCTGTCTACCATGGATGAGGAGGAGGAGGCAGAAGAAGATTGAATTTTCTTGATGTGCTAGTTTTCAGGAAAGAAGATGGTAGGTTGGGCCGCAGGGTTTACCGAAAACAGGTGCACACAGTCATTTACCTACGCCGGGATTCGAACCACCATCGAAAACAATAGCGAGACATCATAAAAACGTTGGGGGGTAGGTCAAGCAAAATCTGCAAACCAGAGCTGCTTGATACAAAATTAAAAAACCTCATCAGTGCATTGCTCAAGAGTGACGTGGCGTGAGCCGTGCTGGGGTAGCTCAGTCGGTAGAGCACTTTCCAGCGAAAGGCAAAGGTCCCGAGTTCGAGTCTCGGTCCGGCACACAGTTTTAATCTGCCAGGAAGTTTCATATCAGCGCACACTCCCCTGCAGAGTGAAAATCTCATTCTGGCTCTGCCGGCCGCGGTGGTCTAGCGGTTCTAGGCGCTCAGTCCGGAACCGCGCGACTGCTACAGTCGCAGGTTCGAATCCTGTCTCGGGCATGGATGTGTGTGATGTCCTTAGGTTAGTTAGGTTTAAGTAGTTCTAAGTTCTAGGGGACTGATGACCACAGATGTTAAGTCCCATAGTGCTCAGAGCCATTTGAACCATTTGAATCATTCTGGCTCTAAGCTCTATGGGACTTCACATCTGAGATCATCAGTCCCCTAGACTTAGAACTACTTAAAGCTAACTAACCTAAGGACTTCACACACATCCATGCCTGAGTAAGGACTTCACACACATCCATGCCTGAGGCAGGATTCGAAACTGCGACCGTAGCAGCAGCCCGGTTCCGGACTGAAGCGCTCGGCCACAGCGGCCGGCGAGCTTTTAGAACACTGCGTAAAAACGGAACAGTGCGCAAGCGCCGATGAAATCGAAAGTTATCCTGTCTTTAATTAAGAACATTACTGACAGCATAGGGAAAACTAGAAAAAGCATACAGGATACCACGTGTGGGAGGGAGAAGGAGATGTGAATTTTATTTAGATTCTATATATGAAATGCAAGGAGTGTTGTTCAACATACAAGTGGTTTATTCAGTGAAACTGCATTAACCTGTATATGCAACAATTATTGAAATTTTATCAAATTCATTAAAAATTCACTCACAATTTATTCAAATAATGATAAACAAAAATAAAAAAATGGGTCGTCAGATACTGTAGAAATTATAAAAAAGAAAAGACAACGACAAGTGAATTATATAAGCTGCCTGCCCTGGTATTTGCCTTTTAACGTGAGTATTGTATGACTTCATTCTAATTTAACATATAAATAAATTTACACGAGACGGATTTACCTGGTGTAATAAATGAGGAAGAAATAAAACAAAACATCTGAACGAATGACTCTCTTAGCGGGCAGACGGTGAATACTGTGCCTTGCGTCTTTATGAGCATCTAACACATTGCGAGGAAATTGAAGAACGCGAAAGAAGAATGCGCAGCTAGGAAAGTGGGCGTTTTCTGTATTACCATGTTCATAGCGTGGTCGACGTGGAGGTGGAGTCGGCTGATTGCGTGTGGCTGCATGAACACACTGCCGGCGACGTAGTTGATAGCGTCTAACATGCCCTACGCTGAAAATAGTGACCGAAACCTGCTACTGGAAGTTATCATTACTGGACGACGGTATGCGTCCATCTGCAAGTGCAAACCTACGTCAAACTGCGTTAAACGAAGTTCAAAACTGTTCTAACGGTACTACCGACATCGGTCATGTAGTAAATCAAAATGTGATCCTGAGTTAAGCTCTTGATAACGAGCACAGTGAGTGAAGCTCGCCTACTTCGATCTTTTCTCTCTACGCTGTTTGTGACGAATGCAGAGTGCATGGTCTCATGACAGGCGATGAGAAAATCCTTGCGACTTATCGGAAGCAGCCAACAGTGAACTCCTGCTTCCTCAGATGCAAAATTCGGAATGCCCAATACTAGTGCGCTCCTCGCACCTGCAGAGAGAGAGAGCCGCTCCCCTCCAGCGTCTTGTCTCCGCCCTTCCGCAAATTACGTAGCTCGTACTATTGTTCAAAGCGAACATGAGATTCTTGCCAACGAAGAAGTCCCTTTCAAAATTTCCTCCCTCCTTGCCGTCGCATTCCGCGGGGAAAAGAGAGCCATACTCTGTGTAAGACAGAGACTTCTCCCTTTGAGTATTGCCGCTACGTTCCCAGGTGTCCTGCTTGCGGGAAACGGCCAAAGTTCCCCGGGCTACTTGTGATTCTTGGATACCTAAGCCGTGTTGTTGCTATTCAACTCGCCGCTCTGTCCTAGAATCGTGACAAAACTGTTTTTCGCTCTAAGTTTGTAGTTTCCGCTGCCTCGGGCACACGTGCGAATATCCACGGCTTCCCTTGGCAGCGTGTTGATGTACGCAGCGTCTCCGCCTGTCGCTAATCCTCTGGGGGACTGCCTTCTGTGAAGCGTGCCGACATGGGCGCGCGACCGCCGCTCGCCCATGGTCACTACCTGTGTCCACCTGTTCGCCGGGCTTCCCAGCTAGGAACGCACCAGAAGAATTCCTTTCATGCACAAAGTGTACCAAGTTTGCAAAGAGAAGAATCATAGCCCTTTACCGACGCTTAATGACACAATAATTCACCTCCACCACACTACATATATTGCAAGAAACTAATGACTGATTTTAAAAGCCATTATCTCCTTTAGTTATAAACATGAAAAGCCGCTTTCCAAGCGGAAGATCGCGGTAACATACAAGCCCACTCGGAAGGTACAGGGTCCCCTAAAATTGGCCAAGGATGCTTGCCAACTGCTGGAAGAAGCATGCATTTAGAGGATTCTGTGTAGTTTTATGGAGATGTACGTGGATACTATGAAAAGAACCGACGCAAAGCGGCTAGTGAGCACAAAGGCAGCTGCAGAAGAGGGGAGATTGACGGATCAGCTACTGCGGAAGATGCTTTGCAGCCAGGAGACCACCATATTCGCTTTGATAGGACACAAGTACTGGTAGCCACAAGCAGATCAATGAAAGGTTATACATGGAGGCCATAGAGATTGTGAAACACCACAGGAGTTTCAACAGGAAGGACATGTGGATTCTGGTGCTGAAGAAGAAGTGTACCAGTCATCCACCATGAGGTGTTAACAGCAGCGAACGATGGCAGTTGACAACGACCATCTGCGGTCGCTCATTCAAAACACGTGACGTCACGCCACTGCACGGAAGCGGAATTTTGCTGTAGTCAGTAGCGAGCCAGGGTGTGAATCCGGCATTCAAAAAAAGAAGGTACCATGTCCCTTGAAAATGTCCTCTGCAGTTGGGGACGAAACGTTGGGTTTCAAGGAAAATCCTTTGGACCATGGCATAGTAGCCTGGAACATTTTACTAATTCTGTTTATTATGGCACCGTGTGCTAAATAGAACAGGTCACACTGTTCCAGTACCAATACTGCAGCAGTTGTAACATACTCCGGATAAGGAAGACTATTTTTGAACGAATCTCATTTTAAAGTGCCTAATTTACATAAGTAACGCGACGGAATTCAGGAAATAATTACTGAAATCAAATAGGGCTACAAGTTACTACAAATAAACAGTTCTGACGGTTGACGGTAATTATCAACTTTTATGTTGTGTAGCTGATAGCATATAGCGCTTTGATTGTGCGGAGACGTGGTTGTTTCATCAAAAATGCCAGCTAGCGTCGTTTACTGGCGTACGAGTCAATCCGATCGTAACTTGAAGTTGTAAAATATCACATTTCAATCGTAACCGGTGCCGTTCAAGAAATATGATGTTTTGTAATACATGAGTTATGGTTGCACTGTTTACTTTTATTCTTTCGTATGTTAGAAGGCTTTGGCCGGAAGGTTATGTGAAAAGACTTTCCGTCGTGCTTGACTGCTGCTCAGCGTGTGATTAGCAGTCTATCAACTTCACGGTATAGTTACTTCCTCATGACGTTGATGGTGGTATATTATCCACTGTACTTCAACAGGAACGCTGATGAACATACACTACTGGCCATTAAAATTGCTACACCAAGAAGAAATGCAGATGATAAACGGGTATTCATTGGACAAATATATTATACTAGAACTGACATGTCATTACATTTTCACGCAATTTGGGTGCATAGATCCTGAGAAATCAGTACCCAGAACAACGACCTCTGGCCGTAATAACGGTCTTTATACGCTTGGGCATTGAGTCAAAGAGAGCTTGGATGGCGTGTACAGGTACAGCGATCCATGCAGCTTCAACACGATACCACAGTTCATCAAGAGTAGTGACTAACGTATTGTGACGAGTGAGTTGCTCGGCCACCATTGACCACACGTTTTCAATTGGTGAGAGATCTGGAGAATGTGCTGGCCAGGGCAGCAGTCGAACGTTTCCTGTATCCGGAAAGGCCCGTAGGGGACCTGCACCATGCGGTCGTGCATTATCCTCCTGAAATGTAGAGTTTCGCAGGGATCGAATGAAGGGTAGAGCCACGGGCCGTAACACATCTGAAATAAAACGTCCACTGTTCAAAGTGCTGTCAATTCGAACGAGAGGCGACCGAGACGTGTAGCCAATACCACCCCATACCATCACGCCGGATGATCCGCCAATATGGCGATGACGAATACACGCTTCCAATGTGCGTTCACCGCGATGTCGCAAACACGGATGCGACCATCATGCTGCTGTAAAAAGAACCTGGATTCATCCGAAAAAATGACGTTTTGCCGTTCGTGCACCCAGGTTCGTCGTTGAGTACACCACTGCAGGCGCTCCTCTCTGTGATGCAGCGTCAAGGGTACCCGCAGCCATGGTCTCCGAGCTGATAGTCCATGCTGATCCAAACGTCGTCGAACTGTTCGTGCAGATCGTTGTTATCTTGTAAACATACCCATCTGTTGACTCAGCGATCGAGACGCGGCTGCACGATCCGTTACAGTCATGGGGATAAGATGCCTGTCATCTCGACTGCTAGTGATACGAGGCCGTTGGGATCCAGCACGGCGTTCCGTATTACCCTCCTAAAGCCACCGATTCCATATTCTGCTAACAGTCATTGGATCTCGACCAACGCGAGCAGCAATGTCGCGAAACGGTAAACCGCAATCGCAATAGGCAACAGTCCGACCTTTATCAAAGTCGGAAACGTGGTGGCACGCATTTCTCCTCTTTACACGTGGCATCACAACGACGTTTCACCAGGCAACGTCGGTCAACTGCTGTTTGTGTATGACAAAACGGTTGGAAACTTTCCTCATGTCAGCACGTTGTAGGTGTCGCCACCGGCGTCAACCTTGTGTGAATGCTCTGAATAGCTAATCTTTTGCATATCACAGCATCTTCCTCCTGTCCGTTAAATAACGGGTCTGTAGCACGTCATCTTCGTGGTGTAGCAATTTTAATGGCGAGTAGTGTAATTAGAATACCAGAAGAAAAAAAATACGTTTTTTGCGTCATATTAAGGTCTTCCACAGCACAAACAGGAGTTCAGAATGCTGCCACGAAAAGTTTTGATTACTTAGCTAATGACATAAAATCCCAGATCTCGTAAGAAACAGATTGACCGTCCTTACGGCGGAACAGGCAACCGTAAAAATAGTTTTCCCGTTGGTCAACAGATGTCACAGGCGACGCTACAATGCTAACTGACCTGTCCATGTCGCGGAATTGGCAACGCTGTATCTTCGGTTACGTGAATGACGCTCATTTGCGTTCGGTTAGAGCGCTGCGCGCGAAATGCATTCGTCACACTGCTGACTGTAGCTCATTATCGGCTGTGGTTTTTCCCGAGTTTTCAATCTAAGAATGTCGATTAGCTCCTGTAATCCTTCAAACCAAGTTTATTTCTCACAATCATATGCGAAATGAAATAAATGAAAAGTAACACACAAACATTTCTCGCGAGTTACTGTTTAAATGCAGACTGTATTGCAGTCGCAAGGGATTTATACTCGCCTTCCATGCCGTCGATTTCCTCTTTGCTATACAGCTCTTCTGATACGGATTATGGTGGTAAAAAAGATCTCCACGTGCAGGTTAACACTAGAAAGTTATCAAAAATGGTTCAAATGGCTCTGAGCACTATGGGACTCAACTGCTGTGGTCATAAGTCCCCTAGAACTTAGAACTACTTAAACCTAACTAACCTAAGGACATCACACATCCATGCCCGAGGCAGGATTCGAACCTGCGACCGTAGCGGTCGTGCGGTTCCAGACTGTAGCGCCTTTAACCGCTCGGTCGCTTCGGCCGGCTTTTCAAAATCCGCACTCGGTTATGATGCGAATTAAGGCTGGACATATTTCAGTGACAGTCATTTCAAATTTAAATTCTTTTACTTTGCATGTAACCTATCGTAAATGATATAAGAGTGGCACAAAACGATGAATTTTGGATTGTTGTTGAAAGGGGGCTGCAAACGCGGTAATATACAAGTGAAAGCGTGTTTTTCGAGCATATTTTGGCGGTGTCAACTTTGAAGAGCCACAGACGGCAAACCATAATTATGTTAAAAATTTACTTTGTACAGTTTAAAGATAACCCGCAAATATTCGCAGCAGACACAGTTATTACTGGGGATATCCGCACTCGCGCAGACATGTTACTATAAGCAGTGTTGTTTTCAAGTGATAGCTGTGAGAGGATTATTAGCGCAGAGATTAAAAAAATTAAAATAGGAAGCGTCTATAGTTTGCATGCTATGCTCGTTGTCTTCTATTGTCCTCCCTTCATTCCAGTATAAAGGCTTGTTCACAAGTATAAACGAATGGCAGTGAACATGTTTTACACTCGTTCGCTCTAGTATGTACCAGGACTTAGAGGGACCGATGATCTAGCGGTTAGATGACGGCTATTATTCATTTATTTCACTGTTGCGATTTCAGCTCTAGAGCCATTTTCAAGTACCAAGGGAAAGGTCTTGTAAGGTAATGCTTCTTAAATTGTTTACCAAATGTTACCACACTATGCTTTGCATTTTGTTATCCATATGTTATAATGGTTTCAGGTTTCACATTGCACACAAAAATGCCTCTACACCCTAAATTACGATAGTGAAGTGAATAAACAGTTTTAAAAAGTCCAAATCGCAGCAAAGATTTCATTTAAAAATTATATGATATGATTCTTGTACAGGAAGGGCTGCCACGTTATATCGAATATAACATCGACAAAATTTAAATAGGATCGAATGCTTATGGCTCTTTATTAATTCTTACTCGTAACTGATTTATTGATTTACCTGAATTTAAAATCCACTCGCGTAACCTTTCTTTTTCTTTGACGGGAAATCTGAACATTTTTAGTTAAGAATTTGTTCGTCTACTCCTTCCACAGTTGATACTCGTAGGTCCTCGGTATGACGACTCGATCCACTACCACCGGTATGTCAGAAACAGCTGTACTTCACAGACGCCAAATGTGGAAAGATGCACACATTTGGCCGATGTTGCCACATATTTCATAGAACGGAGTGCCATCTAGTGGTTGATTCCAGAAGTAAGGGTGTGACGCTGTTGCCGCCTGGTGGCCGTTCCCTGACAAGGGTTGCCTGCTAGACCAAGCGATGGGGCAATCTGTTTCTTACGTGATCTGGGATAAAATGCCTGACAGTGAACAAAGTTAAGTTTGAAACAAAAATGAAAACTTTTCTCTTTGAGTGTTACTGTAATGTCTAATGGTGATGAGTAGAAATTAATGATTAGCATCTCCCTGTCTTTAATTAAAAAGCAGAAAAAAAAATAGAGAGAGAAGGCTAATGCATGACCAGCATGGAGGCATATTTACAACAAAAATTAATGTAACATCATTATGATTTAACGTGCAAATGACACGTGGAACATGGAACTAATTAACTAACTAGCTGTTGATGTATGACAAAACATGGTATACATTTACAAAGTTTGCAAACCTTAAAATTAAATCGAAATGAAGCAGATAATCAAAGTAGACTTAGATTCCAATTCTGATATGTTTGTCTATTCCTGAATAACTGACAGAGTTACTGGCAACAAATATTCTGGGAAAAGAAGAAAATAGGCTATTGTTGGAAAAGTAAGCCTGTATGTTAAGGCAAAACATCCATTTTACAGGGCCTAACATTTTGGGGCAATCCTTGTTTAAAAACTACATCGTTTTCTTACCCTGTAAATTGCTATCATTAGTCACACACTAAATGACGCGTCATGGTAAGATTTCAAAGTGAGAACATGTGTAAATTATGATTTGAATAGCGCACTGACAATCTAATAAGACAAGAACTCTATTCTTCTTGGAAGTATACTGTATCTGTATGCAGTTCCGTTTCTTTGACATTTCAGTAATCGTTCACTTTGTTGAAATGTGCAAGGTACGATAGCGTGCCTTGCTTCTTTCGTCATTTCACGCCTTTGCGGTGCGGTAACAAAGAAAAATAAGTTTTTTTTTTTTTTTTTGTAAACTTGAACATTGAAAGTGCATACGAGATGAAAGTTGGAAGTGCAACGAACAGCACAGTATCAGTAAGCAGACAAGCATCTGTTTCGGTGTTCCACAGTTCATTTGCTATCGATGGAAATATAGTAAAAGTGGAATTAAATGGCTTACTAAGGTATCCTGTTCACGACATATCCTTCTCTTCTTTGTTATTCGAAATATATCGACAAAAGACTAAGCTGTTACTATTTGCTGATGACACAGTGGTGTGGGGAACAAGCAGTAAGGAGGTACAAAAACAAATAGACATCCTAAATGATAAGGTCGAGGAATCTGGAATGAAATTTAGTGTGGAGAAAAGCAAGACCATGGTGGTAACTAGAGGGGATAGAGAGGGCGAGGGACAAAATTCATATTAAGGGACGGGATATTGAAATAGTGGACATCTTTAAATATTTGGGAAGTGTATTAATGAGGAACGCTCGTTTGGAGACAGAAATTAGCAAAAGAATACAACAGAGTAGTACATTTTACCAGTGTGTGAGGGACTTGGTGTGGGGAAGGGAAGTGCCAATGAGATGCAAGCTGGGCTATACAAGACTTACTTCACACCAATACTAATTAACGGCTCAGAGACCTGGACTGTGATAGAAGAGAGGAGAGTTGGAGACAATCGAGTGAAATGAAGTTTCTGAGAAGTATGCTAGGGAAGACGAGGAGAGACAGAGTGAAAAATGAAGATGTTAGGAAGGAAATTGGAATGGTGGAATGGAGATGTTGACTGAGAAAATTGAATAGAATAGACTAAAATTGTTTGGGCATGTGAAGAGGATGGGAGAGGGAAGAATACCAAGAAGAATTATGGAGTCCAAGATTGAGGGCAAGAGGCCAAGAGGAAGACCGAGAACAAGATGGACTGATACAATAAAGATGAGTTTAAGGAGAAACCTGCTATGGAACCAAATTGTGGAAGAAGAATGGTGGAAGGCGAAGTAAGGTGGCGAAGCACCATTGATGTCCGATCGCGACAAGATGTTGGATAGAGGGGAAACGAAGATGATTATGATGACTAAGCTACATTAACGAGGCCAAATGTGTCGTACTATTGGAGGAGAATACGCATTCAAGACAAGAAGAACGTTCGAAATTGTGTTCCTGACACTATATTGCTCATGTGTGCTCTGTAAGTTTTAGTTTTTCAGGCAGTTGTTGCCCATACACACGAGAGAAATAATGAACAAGAATCAATCACAAACAGTAGTGTGCTAATGTTTTGGGCTATTTACGATGGCAGCAAGCCCAAATAACTCTGGCTTCAAAAGAACATACAGCGTAAATGTATGGCGCCAACCGCGGAGGTAAAAAAAAGAAGGGACTTGTCATTACATCACAAACTTGTAGCCGACATCCGCCATCCGATGTAGCCCAAATCATATGTAGTTTCAACGCATTTATACTTCCATGGTACACTGCGGTGATACTTTCCCATTATGTCATTGACGCGCCCATGTCCAGTTTCGATCATATATTTATCGGCTTTTGTGGTCGTATCCTAAATTGTATCTTGTGCTTTTATCGAGTGGAGATGCAGTGGCTTTATGAAACTGGCAGCTAGCGTCGTTTACGGATGTACTAATCGATCCGATCGTAATTTAAAGTTTAAAAGAATCACATTTCGTTCATAAGTGGATCCATGCAATCACTGTTTTCTTTTTTATAAATGAATTATGGTTGCATTGTTTACTTTTATTCTTCCCTGTGTTTTTCATTGCCGTAAACGCTCCGATATCCGAGCCAAACTGTATCAACGATCTCGTTGCCACACAACACACGGCTTAGTTGATGCAGCATGTCATGCCTTAAATTTCTCCCGCCGATAATTATCCATTATTCATATTTCGTCCCTCTTTAAACAAAAACGATTCTGGCTAGAACATGCGGAGACAGCTGTCTTGCTGTCTTGTGTGTGTAACTTTTGTGTGTAGATTCAGTCAATGTGTGAGTATGCTTCGATTCCTTTGGAAGTAAGACTTTGGCCCAAAACGTATGCGAACACAATTTTCGTCGTGCCTGCTTGCTATTCGGTGTGTGAATAGCTAGCTAACCGTTTCGCAGTTCAGTTATTCCTTCATAAAGTGTATTGTAAGTAATAAATAATCCACTGCACTTCGTGAGAAATAATGATGTAGGGAATTACAAAACCAGAAGCCAAAGCAAAAACTGACATTCATTACGCCACATTAAGATTGTGCGTAACACAAACAGGGGTTCTCAATGCTACAACCAAAGGTTTTGATAACTTATCCAGTGATATAATGTGTCTGAAAGACAGCAAAGTAAAATTTGAAACTAAACTGAAAACGTTCCTCTTTGACAACTCCTCCTATTCAGCAGGAGACTGTCTATTATTGATGTGTAAATAGCGATGGATAGGAATTACTGAGTAATATCGGTCTGTGCTTAATTAAAAAGCAAAGAAACTAATAAATGATCAACATGAGGCATATTTTAAAAACCTAGTGCTAATATAAAATGACTTATCCATATCATTACATTTTACTGTGTAACTGGTACATAGAACATGAAACTAATTAACTAACTAACTATTGGTATATGACATAGCATGGTATAGATTTACATACTCTGAAAACTTCAGAACTAAATTCAAATGTAAAATGAAACAGATAAAAAAAATGAACCTACATTCCATTTGTGATATGCTTAGTTTTTGCTGAAAAACTGACTATTACCGGCGAGAAATATTGCGGGCAAAGAAGAAACTAGGCTGCTGTTGGATAGGTAGGGCTATACGTTACACTAGTTAGGCTATCATTACTGGAAAAGGACTTACATGCATGTTAAAGCAAAATATCCGTTTTACGGGGTCTAACCGTTTGAGGCCATTCCCTTAATCATATTTACAGTATTGGCCATTGCTGGAACGTATTTAAAAAGTTATACTGTTTTTTTTACTCTGTAATCTGTTATTATTGGTCGCATGTAGAGTGAGGCATCGTGGGTAAGACATCAAAGTGAGAAGATGCGTAAACTACAGTGAAACAAATGCACTGACGATCTAATAATACAGAACTCTGTTTTGCATGAAGGTATGCACTTCTGATTCTTTGACATTACTACATTCGTGTACTTTGTTGCTATGCACAAGATATGATAGCATAAATTGTTTCTTTCCTCATTATATACGTTTATGGGCTAGCAAAGAACACAAAAGAAGTTTTTTGAAAACGTGAACAATAAAAATGTTGTGCATACGAGTTGAAAGCTGAAAACGCAACGAACAAGAAGTAGTACCAGTAACAAACAAACACTGGCTTCCGAGTTCCAGCTTCATTTGCTATCGATACAAATACAGCAAAAGCGGAAGTAAATGAATAACGAAACTATTCTTCTCGCATCACTTCATTCTCTTCTTGCTTATACGAAACACATCACATTAACGAGCAAATACGCATTCAAGAATAGGGAAACGTTTGATAATGCCTTCCTGATACTATGCTATTCACGTAAGCACTGTAGTTTGTAGTATTTAAAACAGCTGTTGCGTGCCCACGACAGACACAGTGAACAAGAAGCAATCGTAAACAATAGTCTGCTAAAGATCTGGCACCCTCTCCGTTCTTTCTTTACCTCCATGGTAACAATCGTCTCACATTACGTCCTACAAACCCTGAAGTCACTTTGACACGACAAGCAATATCGACTACATGCTAGGTTTTGATATCGACAGATATAGTATGATAACCGCGACATGTCACAAATATCTTATGATTAAGTCGTAGCCGGCCGCTGTGGCCGAACGGTTCTACACACTTCCGTCCGGAACCGCGTGACTGCTACAGTCGCAGGATCGAATCCTGCCTCGAGCATGGATGTGTGTGATGTCCTTATCTTAGTTGGGTTAAGTAGTTCTAAGTACTATGGGACTGATGACCTCCGATGTTAAGTCCCATAGTGCTCGGAGCCATATGAACTAAGTCGTAGCGTAATGGATAATGTCGAGGTCTATGGCGCCGAATGTTGTAGGTTCTCATCCTCCTATATGCATAATATCTTTTTTCGATCTTTTATTATAAATGTAATAAAAGTATGTTCTGTAATCTTCGATGTCATTTAACATCCCCCTCTGCTTAGTCAACGACGGATGATATGAATAATTGGCTATTTATTTCAGAATATGTGGCGATTTCCGAGGGTGTTGCTAGGTAGGAACGTAAGAGCACAGCTGAAATTGGTTCTGTGAGCAATAACATCATACTCTTCCTTATCACAAATATTTCGTAACACTCTTCTCACAAGACTTCCTAAAAACCGTTGGCCTGTTACCAAGGCGAGAGAAACCCCTACCTAAGGACAACAGAAGTCGCCAGCAATTACTGCGGTTGTCGATATTGCGTGGACGCCAAAATGACGTCACATTTGCAGGAATCGTTGTATAAAGGGTGTTACCCCAAAATTCTGTGTGCCTAAGAGTAAAACAAAGCAAGTTCAGAATCGGGGAATCCGCTGTGCTTACGAATTGTGTGGTTGACTGTTATGGGTGGCATATGTTCAAATGCCAGGCAGTGAAGACATAGAGCATAATTCCTTTGGGAGCGCAGACGTGAAATGAGGGATTTTCATGGTTTAACGAGCTGAAAACTCTTGTCTCAGTTGAGCAGATTGTCTAGTAATTGTATTTCCACGGTGTCCTTGACCACTGAAACTCACTGAAAACTCTTATTTCAGTTGAGCAGGTTGTCTAGTAATTGTATTTCCAACGTTTCCTTGACCACTGAAACCCAGTAGGATTAGGCTGAGGCTAGTTTCTTGACTTCCCCATAATCGATGGAATGTCCAGTGCAAATACAAATTTCGACCATTTAAGATTTATTGAGCTGTAGAAAGCGGGTTGATAGCAGCTGTTCAGTGCAACGTTCTTGTATTTCCTATGTACGTTTTACCATACTTGCAAGGATTTCCATATGTACACCAGTCTTTCGTAAAAGCAGATCATCATTCACAGACTCCAGAAGACCTTGCATCTTGGTCAGTGGAACAAAAATCACATACACTTTATGCTCCTTCACCATTCTTGCAATTTTTGGAGCAATATTTCCTGCACACGATAAGAAGGCTATAGGCTTTCTCTTCTTTGGGTTGTCTGGTGTTTCCTCTTGCAGACATATCTTAATTTGGTGTTCTTGACCAATCACGTAATGCGATTTTGTAGGCAGTGAGGAGACAGATGTAATGGGTTGGGTTGGGTTGTTTGGGGGAAGGGACCAGCAAGGTCATCGGTCTCATCGGATTAGGGAAGGATGAGAAAGGACGTCGGCCATGCCCTTTCTAAGGAACCATCCCGGCATTTGCCTGAAGTGATTTAGGGAAATCACGGAAATCCTAAATCAGGATGGCTGGACGCGGGATTGAACCGGTGTGCTCCCGAATGCGAGTCCAGTTTGCTAATCACTGCGCCACCTCGCTCAGTAGAAATAATGGGATAGCGATATACACATATACACTAATGAGTAAACACTATGACACCGACGTGCTATCGATTTAAACCGGTGGAGGCGACAGCAGCGTCACCTGGCGAGGAATGACTGTTAGTCTACGATCGCAGGTTCGAATCCTGCCTCGGGCATGGATGTGTGTGATGTCCTTAGGTTAGTTAGGTTTAATTAGTTCTAAGTTCTAGGCGACTCATGACCTCACAAGTTAAGTCGCATAGTGCTCAGAGCCAACTGTTAGCCAGACACACGCAGGGTGCGTGTAGTATCAGTGAGCGTGCTGTCCGTTGTAGAACGGGGAAGGCGCGCTGTCTGAGTCTGACTGAGGGCAGGTTAAGATGACCCAGAGGCTCAGCGCAATCATTTCGGAAACAGCACGACTTTTCGTGTGTTCGTGGAGTGCTGTGGCGAGTGTCTTCAACACGTGGTTAAACCACGTCCAGACATCATGGGGTTGTGCGGACAACCTCATTACTTATCTACGACGTCGCAGGCTGGACAAACTGGTAGAACAGGACAGGCGGCGAACTGTTGCCGAACTAACATCAGACTTCAGTGGTGGGTAGAATATAACTGTGTCTGAACACAAACACACAGTGCAGCGAACACAACGCTCCCAACAACGGACCTCAGCAGCTGCCGAGCCATGCATGTACCAATGTTAACAAAATGACACCTACCACTGAAACTATCACGCAACCATCTTCACTGAACGTTGGCACAGTGGCAGAGTGTTGTATGGTCTGATGAATCATGATATGATCTTCGTCATTCCGATGGGAGGCCGCAAAACCATCATCTTTCAGGGGAATACCTCCTTGACACCTGTGCTGCAGGACGGAGACAAGCTGATGGTGGCTCCATTATGCTCTGGAAAACATTTGTGTGGGCATTCATAGGTCCAGCAGAGCTCTTGCAAGGCTCCATGACAGCCAAGGAGTATCGTACACTGGTTGCAGACTACGTACACCCCTTAATGATGATCATGTTTCCCGACGGCAATGGCACCTTTCATCAAGATAATGCGCCATGTCAAAAGGCCAGGAGTGTGATAGAGTGGTTCGATGAGCACAGGTGCGAGTTCCAATTGATGTGTTTGCCACCCTGCTCACCAGATCTGAACCTGATCGAACACATCTGTGAACGTGATGTCAGAGGTCAACGCCCCATCGCCGTAATTTATGGGGATTAGGTGACATGTGTGTGCAGATGTGGTGGCAACTCCCTCCAGTCTCCTACCAAGGCCTCATTGCCACAATGCCACGAAGCGTCGCCGCTGTTCTCTGTGCCAGTGGTGGATGTACCAGCTTTTAGGTAGGCAGTTATAATGTTCTGGCTGATCAGTGTATACAGATGTCCGCCCCCGGTGACAGAGTGGTCAGCGTGACGGATTGTCAGTCCTATGGGTCTGGGTTCGATTCCCGACTGGGTCAGGGAATTTTCTCCGCCCAGGGACTGGGCGTTGTGCTGCCTCATCTTCATCCTATCATCCTCATCGACTGCAGGTCGCCGAAGTGGCGTCAAATTGAAAGACCGGCACCCAGCAAAAGGTCTGCCCAACGGGGGACCCTAGCCATAGGATTAAATAAAGGTGTATACAGATGACTGTAGTGTTGTGTACACAAGGTATAAAAGGACAGTGCATCTGTGGAGCTGTTAACTCTACTCAAGTGATGCCTGTGAAAATATTACCGATGTGATTGTGCCCTCAGGATGGGAACTGCCAGACTTTGAACGCGGAATGGTAGCTGGAGCTAGACACATGGGACGACATTCCATTTCCGAAATCGTTAGGGAATTTAATATTCCGGGATCGACAGTGTCAATACTGAGCCAAGAAGGCCAAATGTGAGCGATTACTTCTCACCATGGACAAAGCAGTGGCCGACGGCCTCCACTTAACGACTGGGGGCAGCGGCGTTTGCGTAGAGTTGTCAACACTGAGTGAAATAACCGCAGAAAGCAGACCGCATCCGTTAGCACAGTGCGGTAAAATTTGATGTTAATGGACTGTGGCAGGAGATGACCGACTCGAGTGCCTTTTCTAACAGCATGACATCACCTGCAGCGCCTCGGTTGTGGCCTAGACTGATGGAAAACCGTGGCCTGGTCATATGAGACTGCATTGGAGTTGGTAAGAGCTTGTAAGTGGGCTGTTTAGGTTTTTATGTTGGTAATGCCACGTAGCGCTCTGTATGAAAATCACTGACTGCTGTGTGCAGTCTGTGGTTGGTTGGACTCATTGTTGGAATATTCGCTTGTTTAGTGTTGGGCAGTTGGATGTGAAACGCACGTAGCGTTGGGCAGTTGGAGGTGAGCCACCGCAGTGGTGGACGTGGGGAGAGAGATGGCAGAGTTTTGGGAGCGGACGATGTGGACGGGTGTCTGTCGGAAAAAAAAAAATTTGTAAGATTGGATGTCATATATATGTATATGACTTTTGAACACTTTTAAGGTAAATACACTGTTTGTTCTCTATCAAAATCTTTCATTTGCTAACTATGAATATCAGTAGTTAGTGTCTTTAGTAGTTGGAATCTTTTATTTAGCTGGCAGTATTGGCGCTCGCTGTATTGCAGTAGTTAGAGTAACTAAAATTTTTGAGAGGTAAGTGATTCATGAAAGGTACAGGTTATTGTTAGTCAGGACCAATCTTTTGTAGGGATTATTGAAAGTCAGACTGCGTTGCGCTAAAAAAAATTGTGTGTCAGTTTAGTGACGATCAGAATAAGTAAAGAGAGAAATGTCTGAGTACGTTTACTCAGCTGTTTTAGACGTTTCAATCTGACGGTAGGTTTCAATTGTGGTGCAGACCCCACGAAGCCATGGAGCCAAGTTGTCATCAACAAGGCACTGTGCAACCTGGTGGTGGCTACATAATGGTGTGGGCTGAGTTTGCACGGAATGGGCTGGATCCTCCGTATGTTATGCTACTTGGAGGCCGTTTGCAGCCACTCATGGACGTTATGTACCAAAACAACTATAGAATTTTTATGGATCACTATTCCTTGCGATTGGTTTGAAGGAAGTTCTGGATAGTTTGAGGAAAGATTTAGTCGCTCCGATATTCCAACCTAATTCCAATCGAACATCTGTGCAATGTAATCGAAATGTCAGTTCGTGCGCAAAATTCTTCACCTTCAACACTTTCGCAGTTATGTATGGCTATAGACGCAGCATGGCTCACTGTTTCTGCAGGTGACTTCCAACAACTTGTTGAGTGTATGACACGTCGAGCTGCTGCACTACACCGGACTAAAGGAGGCCTGACAAGATATTAGGAGATTAGAAGGTGCCTCAAGACTTCTGTCAGCTCAATGTCTGTCTCTACGCCAACGCCTAAGTGTTGTTGCAGTTCTCAAAACGAATATATATATCATTCTCTTGCAGCTGTTCGTAGCTCAATTCAAAGCTGACAACAGCGCTGCTGAGAACCAGCGACCTTCCTTTGACGACTCTGCTATTCGGGCTACAACTTTACTGTATGGGCTATGGCTTGGTGGCGTCTCTCACCAGTCCAGCTAGGTACAGAGACGTAACTTGTTGCAGATGTTGCCACCAAACATAATGGGCAGTCTTTTAGATGTAAGGGTAAGGGGATATCACTTTTGACACTAGATGCACAGGTTGCAGGGGCTTTACCCTTTTCTCTGGCAAAGAACCGTTTTGGTCCCTGGGTGGTCGACCGGCCTGCACAGCTGCGTGCTAACGCACCCTCCTACAGATTTTCCAGCGGGCTGGTTGCCTCCACCGAACAAAAACTTCTGTGGCCGTCGTGTCTTGAATGTTTGTGTACGCCAGCGTCGACTTTTTAATCTCAGAGAGCACTTGCGATTTATTTATTAGATTTGCATATTGATTAAATGGAAATATGTAAAACTGACTGTAACCTATCGAGTTGGGGCTCGAATGAAACGTCTTCATTCGCAGAATACGATTGTGAGGTCGGAATATATAAGAAAAGAAGGTCAGGAGAGCAAGCCACCTTACAATGATTAGAAAGTTAGTCCTTTGGAAACTACAGTACAAGTGGAACACGTCCTAACTGGCTAGGTGCCACTGCCAGAGAGTGTATGTTAATTAGAGGTGAAGCCCTTCAGCTGTCTTCAACAGTCAACACATCGTTCCTCTACTATTATCTGCATTGGCTATAGAAAGCGAGGGCAGACTGTCAGCAGGTCACACCCTTATCTAGTATGGATGGTCTCTTAGATCGCTACAGTTTTTTGTCTTGTAATACTTCACACATCCCTGTGAGGTGAAGTACACTCTTATGTGTACTTTCCTATTGGATGGCAAGTGACACATGCTAGAAATCTGGCATTGTTGCTGCGATTTGTTTCTTATTTTTAGACCTTGAGAGGACTCATAGATGTGCCATAGTGTTCGCATGCCGTGTTTTTGTCGAACGTTACAGTTTCTCCATGGTGAGAAAAGCTAATCTTCTACATAGCGTTTTCGATGAAAGAGGGATGTGTGTATTCAGGAATGCCTCAGTGAATTCTCAGATGAGGAGTTTGATGAAAGTGATAATGACCCTGATTTCTAGTATTTAGTGATCGCGTACTAATTTGGAGAAGGAAACTGAAGGTCATGAAGAAGTGATACGTGGTGATGACTGAGAAGCGTACTTCTTCGGTAAGAACACAAATATGTTTTCGATGGAGAAAACAGAACTCGCTAACTAATATAAGAACAAGGCATCGCAATATTGTCTTCCAGCTCCCTCGTCTTCAAAAAATTCCGGAAGTCTCGGAGAAAACTTGTTGTTATGGAGATATGAGCCTGAAATACAGAAATTTTTTTTTTTTTGAGAAACGAAAAACATCAACCCTTTGTTATCCTTGTTTGACGTAAAAACGAGATATCCGCGTCAACATTGTGGTGTTCCGGTTTGCTTGAAGAACGACAGAGGGTCTGTATGAAACACATGCAGGCTGAAAGCAATTACAATCCAGTTCAGTTCCTCAGAAGAATACGGAAGTTAATTACTTTATTCTTGATTTTTAAAATAAAAATTTGGCATAATTTCAGCCATGGTTGTATCATGTGGTGGAATAATTGCCCTACGGTTGAAATGATATTAGTAAACTCAAAATGATTCCAAATACAATTTGTCATAATTGAAATGCGTTTTTCCTGACAGTTATGTTGCGAATGTGTAATACTATCTCCCTGATGATAGTTGGTGGGTGAATAGAGAGGTAACGATGTGTTGTTATTTTAGTAATACATAAAATTAAAATAAGCTGCCAATTTTGATGTGTTCTAGTTTTCAAAGTGTTTTAAATTCTTCTTTGTTTAAAAAACGCAAATTTTCATAAAATTTGTTTCCAAGAAGTGTAACAAACGACAGAAAAGTCATTAAAATACATATTCACCAAAACAGAGGTTTTATATATAAAAAATAAAAAGGTAGTGTGAGAGATCCCTCCATACTAATGGTGGTCTTGTCAGCATTCACAGTAGCTATGGGTTAAAATGAACACGCACCAGCTGAACCAATGATTTTACCTGGCATGTAAGACACAATAAATTATGCTTGAATGATTCAAGAAAGTATATTAAGCAAAGTTCGAGATAGTTATTAAGCTGGATCGGCGAATTACACATTTGGCCATAAATAATACATATATGATCGCCTGTAGCTTCTATGGGATTTGCGGATGGCAAATAGAATATGGCTCAGTTGAACCTCTGTAATAAATACAACACAGCACACAAGACACTAAATATCCTACTGAGGAGCAGAAGTAATAGTTATGGTTATCTCTCAAGTCCAACACACTAGTAATTCTATTACTTAGAGCCTGCGTCTCTCCTAGGGAGCAAAAATTTTCGTCACCTTGAAGCTGGATGTTTAAAGTATTGCGAGATGGTTTTTATTCGAGGATGTACCATTCAAACTTTAGATAACATATATGATGTATTCCATGTGAAATTCAGTTACTAAGTGGGGTGACTACGATGTATTTCTCTTGAAGTTCAGTTAGTAAGTAGGGTGACCAGATTGTTACGCTACCAAAAATTGTTAGTATAGATATCCTGGACACAACCGACATTGATAACAGTCACTGTCCAGTAATGAAGTTGAATGTTAGATTGTTTAGACGAGAATATTACGCTTCTCTCTTATTACAGTTCCTGTTAAAGACAATTACACTCCTATGGTTCATTTAAGTGGGCCCATCATATACATTGCTGAGCCCAACATTAGTTTAGTTCACGGTACTTATTGATCACATCACGGCTCTATTAAAAAGTGCATTAATGTAGATTACAGATTTCATCTGAAAATAATGACGTATTACAATTTCTGAGTTTCGCAGTTAAATGTGCACGTGTTGTTGCGTACTGAATGCACATGACTGTGGGGTGAACCAACACTGAGGGTGCACTCGAACGTAGACATTACTCGAGTACTTTTCAACTATCGACTGGCAATTCTGAGTGACGTCCCAGTACTTACAGACTGGCGTAAGAGAAAACCGTTACTTTGAGAACTAGGTTGTTCCTTTGGTCTTCAGTCCAAATACTGGTTTGATGCAGCTCTCCATGCTACTCTACCCTGTGCAAGCTTCTTCATAATCCTTCTGAATCTTCTTACTGTAATCATCTCCTGGTCTCCCTCTACGATATTTACCCCCACGCTTTCCTCCAGTACTAAATTGGTGATCCCTTGATGTCTCAGGATGTCCCCTACGAAACGACACTGTTTTTCTTCTGTCTGTGAATCTCCTCCGTTACATATGAGAGTGCCATATTGCCAATTATGGTAAATTTCAGGAAATCATTAATAAGTATATTAATTAATCAATGCTGTAGGTCATATTGTAGTGCAAAATTAAGGCACCAAAACTATGCAGTGTGGTCAGAAACAGTGTGAAGAACCTGTAAGCGTGTTGCAGGGTGGGCCGTGATGAGAAAGAAATAAAAAATTCTCTATGGTGTGCCAAGTCAATTAGCACTGAAGTTAGCCAATCAGGCTGCTGCGCATGCAAATTAAAGTGGGCGACCAGACAATTACCGTCAACTGTTCTCAAGGCCTAGACGACAGAACAGGAGAATTCTCAGCCTTTGGCTCGGATTAGATCCTCATTACCATCAAGAGTGCAATTCTTGTATCGCTCCCATATTCGGCTACAAGAAAGTAACGAAGGACATGTTTTGTAACACCGTTTAATGCAGGCCACATGAATTTGTTGGCGCAACGGCCTGGTTGGCTAACTTCAATGCTAATCAACTCGGAAACGGGGAATGTATCGAATTCTTTTCTTGACAGTTGTTACTCAGCACCACCCACCCTGCAAGATTCTTACAAGCTTTGCGCATTGTTCCTGATCAATCCGTATACCTGACGTCCGGAATCTAACAGCAGTTATTACAACATCTGCTCTGTAAAATAGTACTTGCTATGAGCTTTCAAGTAAATTTCTACAGAGATAATAAATTGTACATAATTTAAAGTATTTAGTGAAACTTGAGAATGCTAATCTTTCAGGTGGTTTAGGTCACCTTTCTCAAATATAATTACTCGCTCGTAGGATTTGGCATGTAACGAACTGTAATACTAACTGGAATTAAATGTAACTTTTAATTAACAATGTCCTAATGAAACCCAATTACAAAAATGTAATCAGAACACTTTATATGAGGATCTGAATAATTAATTTAAGTGAAATTAAGTCTAAATAGAAGCGTGAGGTTTTAATATAGTTATTGCATGTCAACGGATAAATAAATTCAAAATTATATGAAAATAAAAAAGTAAGTTATTTATGGTTCTAGAAAAACGTAACAGATGGAGAGGATCCATCTGGTACGTCACGATGATATTGCATTTCCAAAGGCACGGGCACTGTGGCAGATACAGCTGTTATGAAATACATGAAATGTATTCACAGTTGTGAATATGGACAACTATCCGTTGTATAATGGAGTGGCTCGAAAGCAGATTTTTCGGTTATTGCGAACGGTCCCTTTATTATTAGGTTATCCAAACACGCTTTACGGTCAGACTAAAACTTCCATATGTCGTCAGCCAAGTGTCTACAACTGCCACTTTTACATCCATTACGTATATTCCCATACAGAACAGGCATTTTAACTGAAAGTCGTTTGCTTGGTGTCAGTGTACAAATACGGAACTGCAGTACCCGTGACCATCGGAAGTAAGATGCAATATTCCTTCTGACTTGAATGCATATGAGCATACGTTTTCACTTGTCACGTAACAATGGGCAGATTGTACAATTCATGCTCCGTAGCAATTGCTTCGGTTTGACATTCTCTAGATGCGTGTAGCTAAATGTATAATACTTTTCATATCATTACAGAGTATTCAACAAGATCACTACGTAGCTCACATATTTCAGTCTCTTGTAATTCATTCTTGTCTTTATCATAAATGCATGTTAATACATGAAATTTTGTTACATTTTTACCTGATTACAGACGACTTTAGGCAGAATAAGTGAAGTTGTGTCTGTGTTATACTCACCCTCGATTATTGAACAAATAGGTTAATTGGCCAGTGATTTGTGCAATGAATAATACCTTCTTCGGTTACAGACTGTCAACCAGACCAATGAATACCATCAGGATCGAGAGGTTGTACCAGCTTTCGAGGACATCATGGATGTCATTGGTTCTAGAGGAAAGTTCCAGAAGAGATTAAACACTGTTTTCATTTGCTATGGCACAATCGTCAGTGTGCTGAGCTCGCAAATGTTCAATTTCGTTATGCAAACTCCTGATCACTGGTGTCACGTCCCTGGGAGAGAGTTCACCAACTTAACTCTTGATGAGTGGAAGAGCGCCACTATCCCCAAGTAAGATATATATTTAGATATAATCCATGTGATTTTTATTTAAAAGAAGCTGAGAAAATGCGATCTCTTAAATCAATAACAGATATATATCAGTAGGAAAGCAATAGTGACTTCCAATCAGATTTGACCTTTGGCTGTCAGGTCGCCTACATGGAGAGACAAATGCATGACGTCATCATATCCTGCCCCCCTCCTAAGCAACGCCCCTCGTAAGCCATACCCCATTCTCCTACTCACACCCTCTCCTCCTCCTTTATTAAGCTATGCTCCCTTTGCAAACCTAACCCCCCTTTTTGGAAACAGGCCTACGAGAGGGTTTCTAAGCCTCACACATATTTAGCTCTCCCAATAACAGCTCAGCATATACCTGTCCAACCACATCCTTAAGCTACACCTCCCAATTTCTTGGGAATGGGTCACTCAGAGAGCTTCTAAACCAATGCACATGCATCTCTCCACCACAGCTCAGTATTTTTCTGCTCAGTTACATTCCTCGACTCCTTCTTAAGTCACACACCATTGCTTTCGAAAAGCCCATTGCGATGGGAGGTACTTAACATTATTCTCGTCCAGTAGTGTTAGCAATTGCATAATGTATGCATGGCGTCGAACATATCTGCGCGATTGCTAATGTTAATCCATTTGCTGTACTCTGAGGCCCCAAAATTGTGAAACATAATTACTTAAAGAATTTTAAAAGGTATTATTGGCTTAATTTGATATATTTTCTGATTTCGATAAGGCTGTTGCGAGTGGTTTGTGCATTAAAATTTGTCTATTGAACATTCGTAATTTTCTACTGACCTTTATCTCGTAATTTGAAGGTTTACAAAAAAAAAAGACATGAAGTTGCAGCTATTTCCACAGCAAAATCAATAAATTTTTTTTGTTTAGCTATATTTGAAAGTATTTGTAAGCGGAACTTAAAAACATTTTTGCTCACTTACTATGTACTATAATTTTGAGGTTCTTAAAACACTCTATTCTAAGTAAAAGGAGCTGAATTTTGATGATGCGATGTGGGGGCTGCATCTGTCATTCCAAATAATGTTCAAGGTATGGTGGGTACAAAAAACGAAGTATCATCACCTGAAATTTGTAAAAGTGTTTTGGGAACGGTTCACCCTGGCTTACCTTATTCGAACACTGTTTTCCCCCAAAACTTACCAAGGCTAGAGCAAAGTCTACAAAAAAGCCATGGATTACTCGAGGAATAGGGGTATCTTGTAAAACAAAGAAAACTGTATCTGTCAATCCGAAACAGTTCCGATGTTGATGCTATAGCACATTACAAGAAATACTGCAAAATATTAAAGACTGTAATACGGATGTCCAAGCAAGTATATTACAAGGAAATGATAGTCATATCAGATCACAAAATAAAGACAATATGGGGTATAGTGTAGGAGGAGACTGGTAGCACCAGACATGAAGAGGAACAAATAGCATTAAGAGTAAATGACACATTCGTGACAGATGTGTATAGTGTTGCAGAACTTTTTAATACACATTTTATAACTGTTACCGAAAAGATGGGGTTGTCAGACTCGGTAGATGCTGCTATGGAATACCTCAGACCAGAAACTTCAAGCAACTTCCATAATATGAATTTGACCCTCACTACCCCAACAGAAGTAATGTCCATCATAAAATCTTTAAAATCAAAAACATCTAGTGGGTATGATGAAATATCAACAAAGTTAATTAAAGAATGTGATTCTGAGCTAAGTAACATTATAAGCTATCTGTGTAACCGGTCATTTATCAGTGGAATATTTCCTGAATGGCTGAAATATGCTGAAGTTTTAGCCACTGTTTAAGAAGAGAGATAAAGAAATAGCATCAAATCTCCATCCAATTTCACTGTTGCCAGCATTCTCAATAATTTTCGAAACAGTAATGTACAGTCGGCTTTATAACCATCTTATGTCAAATAACATACTGTCAAAGTCACTGTTTGGATTTCTAAAAGGTTCTGATATTGAGAAGGCTATCGACACTTACAGTGAGAATGTGTTTAATTCATTAGACAAAAATTGCAGGCAACTGGTATATTTTGTGATCTGTCAAAGGCATTTGACTGTGTAAATCATAATATCCTTTTAAGTAAATGAGAGTATTATAGTATAACAGGAAATGCTGCAAAATGGTTCAAATCTTATATGTCTGGCAGGAAACAAATGGTGTTATTAGGAAAGAGACATGTATCAAGCTATCAGGCATATTCCAACTGGGAACTAATTACATGTGGGGTCCCACAAGGCTCCATTTTAGGGCCCTTACTTTTTCTTGTGTATATCTATGACCTTTCATCAGTAACATTACCAGATGCCAAGTTCGTTTTGTTTGCTGAGGATACAGACATTGCAATAAATAGCAAATCAAGTGTAGTCTTAGAAAGATCAGCTAATAAAATATTTGGACATTAATCACTGGTTCCTAGCCAATTCGTTGTCACTATACTTTGAAAACTACATGCAGTTCAGAACTTATAAGAGGTGTCCCACGAGTATGTGTCTAACATATGATGACAAGAAGATAGAAGAAGTGGACAGTGTTAAATTCTTGGGATTACAGCTTGATAATAAATTTTACTGGGAGGAACACACCACAGAACTGCTGAAGCGTCTTCACAAATCTCTGTTTGCAATGCGAATTTTGTCAGACATAGGGGATATAGAAATGAAAATGCTGGCATACTATGCTTACTTTCATTGCATAATGCCACATGGAATTATTTTCTGGGGTAATTCATCAAGCCAAGCTAAAGTTTTTTGGGCACAAAAACGTGCAGTAAGAGTTATATGTGGTGTGAACTCAAGAACATCCTGCAGAAGCCTGTTTAGGGAACTAGGGATACTAACTACTGCTTCTCAATATATTTATTCCTTAATGAAATTTGTCATTAAGAATATATCACTTTTTCAAACCAACAGCTCAATTCGTGGAATCAATACTAGAAATAAGAATAATCTTCACAAGGATTTAAAGTCACTTAGTCTTGTACAAAAAGGTGTGCATTATTCAGGAACACACATTTTCAATAACTTGCCAGCAGCTATAAAAAGCTTAACAACCAATGAAATTCAGTTTAAGAGAAGCCTAAAGGATCTATTGGTGGACAACTCCTTCTACTCCATTGATGAATTTCTCAGTAAAACCAACTGTATATATATATATATATATATATATATATATATATATATATATATATATATATATATATACAGAGTACAGGACTTAATGCTCAATCAGCAAGTCTTAGACGACTACAAGGAAAAGACAGATAAAATCAAAAGTCACAAATGGGAAGAAATTGCAACCTCAATACGAAACGCAGCAGAACAAACAATTTTACTAACCAAAAAGAAAAAGCATCCCTGGTGGAATGAGGTCTGTGAGAAAGCACTACAGAAAAGAGCCAGAACTTGGGAGAAATACAACTCAACCAAAAGGCCAACTGACTGGGAGCAGTTCAAAACGCAAAGACGTGAAACGACGAAAATCATTAAAAGTGAACGAAGGAAATATGACACACAACAAATACAGAAAATACAAGATGAATTTTCTAAGAATAATACACGCAATTTCTTTCAAACATTCAGAACTACAATAACAAGATATAAACCACCGACACTCTGCTTCAAAGATGAAAAAGGAAATCTGATCACCAGCGTGGAACAAAATTGCCAACACCTAGCGAACTACTTTGAAACGCTGCTAAGCTGCAAAAGACCTGTTGAAACCTTGACATTTGAGAAGCCTAAGAATAAGCTACCAGACTCTGAACCACCTAATAAAGAAGAAATTAAAGAGATCTTGAAAGGATTGAAAAACAATAAAGCATCTGGTAAAGATTCGTTAGTCGCGGAACTACTGAAATACGCAGGAGAAAACTTAATAAATAATTTCGAGGCGCTGTTTGAAGAGATTTGGAATACAGAGAAGATTCCGGAGGAATGGAAGACAGCATTGATTCATCTGTTACATAAGAAGGGTGCCAAGACAAATGCAAATAACTACAGAGGTATCTCATTGTTATCAGTGGCCTATAAGATCCTATCCAAGGCACTACAAAACAGGATTGAAAATCAGGTAGAGAAAGAACTGGGTGAATATCAGGCTGGGTTTAGAAAAGGAAGATCATGCAGTGAACAGATATTCAGTCTACTCTCCATAATACAACTTCGCGCACGCACATCGAAAAATCTAGTAATTACATTCATAGACTTCAAAAAAGCATATGATTCTATTGATAGACCAACTCTGATTAACACATTAGAAGAATTTGGGATTGATGATAAAAGCAGAAGTCTAATCCAGGAAACCCTTACGGGAACAAAATCGCAAGTGAAGTTTTTGGGTAGATTGTCACAGCCGTTTGTAATTGGAACAGGTGTTAGACAAGGGGATGGGCTCTCCCCGCTGTTGTTTAACATTGTCCTTGAAAAAGTGGTCAGGGAATGGAGAAAGAAGATGGCAGAAGCTGGAGTGAAAAATGGGATAACGTTAGGAAGAAATAAAACAAAAATTGAATGTCTGGCATTTGCTGATGACATGGCAATATTGGCAGATGACATCGAAACAGCAAAGATTCAGATAGAAATGCTGCATGAGATCGCTGAGAAGACAGGTCTACAAATATCGTATGAAAAGACAGAACTGATGATACAGGACAAAACAGACCCAACACAGACATTGCAAACTAAATATGGAATAATTAAGAGAGTTCATAAATTTAAGTATCTAGGGGAATGGATTACACCGACAGGGTTACCAAATGTTTCACTACAGGAAAGAGCAATAAAGATGGAAACGGCATACCAGCTATGCCGAAATGTATACAATAAAAAGTCGATCTCCATCAATGCCAAGCTCAGGCACTACAATGCGGTAATAAAACCAGAAAGTTTGTATGCGATTGAATGCATCCCACTGAACAGAAAACGTCTGTTGGAGAAATTGGAAATAAAAGAGAGAAAAATACTGAGATCTTAGGACCTAAAAAGGATGGACAGGATTATAAATTGCGATCCAATAAAGAGTTATACGAGAAAATTGAAAAACTGACAACATCCTTTAAAAAGAGAAGACTGAGTTTCTATGGGCATGTCAAAAGAATGGCACCAGAAAGAACGGCAAAGAAAATCCTGGAATACATGGAAAGCAGAAAGACACAAATTAACTGGCTGAAAGAAGTAAAAGAAGACATTGCAGAAATGAACATTATACCAGAGACAGTTTACAACAGAATGGAATATAGGAATGCCATCAACAAAATACAGGGATTCAAAGACCGAACGCAATCAAAGAAGACGGGAACAACCTGGTCGCAAGAACGTAAAGAAGCCCACTCAGAAAAAATGAAGAAGTACTGGGAAGAACGCAAGAAAAAGCACAAGAAATGACTGATGCTTAGCGTAGTCCAAAGTTGACTGTAACGAATAATAATAATAATAATATATATATACACTCCTGGAAATGGAAAAAAGAACACATTGACACCGGTGTGTCAGACCCACCATACTTGCTCTGGACACTGCGAGAGGGCTGTACAAGCAATGATCACACGCACGGCACATTGGACACACCAGGAACCGCGGTGTTGGGCCGTCGAATGGCGCTAGCTGCGCAGCATTTGTGCACCGCCGCCGTCAGTGTCAGCCAGTTTGCCGTGGCATACGGAGCTCCATCGCAGTCTTTAACACTGGTAGCATGCCGCGACAGCGTGGACGTGAACCGTATGTGCAGTTGACGGACTTTGAGCGAGGGCGTATAGTGGGAATGCGGGAGGCCGGGTGGACGTACCGCCGAATTGCTCAACACGTGGGGCGTGAGGCCTCCACAGTACATCGATGTTGTCGCCAGTGGTCGGCGGAAGGTGCACGTGCCCGTCGACCTGGGACCGGACTGCAGCGACGCACGGATGCACGCCAAGACCGTAGGATCCTACGCAGTGCCGTAGGGGACCGCACCGCCACTTCCCAGCAAATTAGGGACACTGTTGCTCCTGGGGTATCGGCGAGGACCATTCGCAACCGTCTCCATGAAGCTGGGCTACGGTCCCACACACCGTTAGGCCGTCTTCCGCTCACGCCCCAACATCGTGCAGCCCGCCTCCAGTGGTGTCGCGACAGGCGTGAATGGAGGGACGAATGGAGACGTGTCGTCTTCAGCGATGAGAGTCGCTTCTGCCTTGGTGCCAATGATGGTCGTATGCGTGTTTGGCGCCGTGCAGGTGAGCGCCACAATCAGGACTGCATACGACCGAGGCACACAGGGCCTACACCCGGCATCATGGTGTGGGCGCGATCTCCTACACTGGCCGTACACCACTGGTGATCGTCGAGGGGACATTGAATAGTGCACGGTTCATCCAAACCGTCATCGAACCCATCGTTCTACCATTCCTAGACCGGCAAGGGAACTTGCTGTTCCAACAGGACAATGCACGTCCGCATGTATCCCGTGCCACCCAACGTGCTCTAGAAGGTGTAAGTCAACTACCCTGGCCAGCAAGATCTCCGGATCTGTCCCCCATTGAGCATGTTTGGGACTGGATGAAGCGTCGTCTCACGCAGTCTGCACGTTCAGCACGAACGCTGGTCCAACTGAGGCGCCAGGTGGAAATGGCATGGCAAGCCGTTCCACAGGACTACATCCAGCACCTCTACGATCGTCTCCATGGGAGAATAGCAGCCTGCATTGCTGCGAAAGGTGGATATACACTGTACTAGTGCCGACATTGTGCATGCTCTGTTGCCTGTGTCTATGTGCCTGTGGTTCTGTCAGTGTGATCATGTGATGTATCTCACCCCAGGAATGTGACAATAAAGTTTCCCCTTCCTGGGACAATGAATTCACGGTGTTCTTATTTCAATTTCCAGGAGTACAATATAACTTCTGCATAATTTCAGTGCAGTAATGTGTTCATTGTAAATGTGTGTGTGTGTGTGTGTGTGTGTGTGTGTGTGTGTGTGTGTGTGCGTGTTTGTGTGTGTGTGTGTGTGTGTGTGTGTAAGTACAATCTAACTTCTGCACCATTTCAGTGCAGTAATGTGTTCATTGTAAATAAGTATTATAGTAGTTGTATTACATTTTTATGACCTTATAAATGAATAAAAAACATTTTTATTTTAATTTCAGTGCATTAGTATTTGTAAAATGACTTTCATATATTGTTCATTAAAAATTGACGATCATTCCACTTGGGACCTGTGGAATGGTACATTAGCTTATTTGTTTTAGTTGTAAATATTCGTCATGTATTGTTTTTCTGACATGTTCCACATCCTGGAGGACCTCCTCACTACGGATCAATTGGAATTAAAGTAAATTTAATCTATTCTAATCTTACCAAACACCATTTTGGGAGGGGTGGATGGGCGGTAATGACAATACAGTACGTTGTGCACAAGAAAAATACCCCAGACGTTATGGACTGGCTGATATAGCTTTTGATTCCTTTAGATTTTAGGTGTACTGGATATTATGTTCCACTGCGATCAAAAAAACAAAATTTCATCGCCTAACGTTGTGTTAGAAGTTTTTTGTTGTGAAGACGATAGTGCGTAATGTTCTACATTGAAAAAACTGTAACTGTCGTTTTCTGGCGAATATGAGTTCTTATTCCTATTTTGTTGGTTTTTCCTGCGGAGCCTAGAAAGGTGAAACATTATTATTTACTATTAGGAGTTCCGAGAGAAAGCAGCATCTGTTATTGCAAATAATGCTCAAGAAACAGTGGATACAATGAACGAACTGTCATCAACTGACGTTTTTAGAAATTTTTCGGTAATGGTTCCCTTTACCAAACACCATTTTCGCATAAACGATTGCAGGCTTTCAAAGAACTACGCACCCTCCGACTCAACGTTGAAATCTTTAAAGTTTTGGCTGGTTTCGTTGTGTAGGGGCTGGGATACGTAGTTGCCACATTACAGGCCAAATACTGCTGAGTCTACATTATACGATAAGAATGCACACATGAATCGAATGGTCAAAGGTTTCTATCACTCGGCAGTTGCGAATTATGAAAGTAACATACAAATTTATAAATGAAAGATTGCAATTAAATAAAATTTTCAGGTACTACCTTAACGACTTTAAATGATGAGTACGATAGTAGAAGTACTTTTGAAAATGTGGTATATTTCTGCAAAACACTTATTGGTTCCGATGCCCCAGCAATTAAATAAAATATGAGTTGAATAACAGGGAAACAATAGATTCCTACAGGGCGTAATTAGTTATGAACAACAACACAGCTCGCGAGACATTCACTTCTAAACGCACACTACGTCTTCACTGTAGAAGCGACGGAATTCTCACAATTGCACAAGTCGGCACTGCGAAGTTTCTCTATCTGCCGCGACCACGCGCAAACAGCTCCGCTGTCAAAGTCTTTCCGCCGACTGTGCGTCCGTCGCGCTGTACTGTCCGCATCCAGCACTCACTCCCGTGTGTTCTGTCCCGTACTGTCCACAACCGCCCCTTGTCCTCTCCGGAAACTCGCTTCCATCCAATCTCCCGATTCACGACCGCTCCAATTGGCTAGCGTCCTCGCGCCATGTCTTCATGCCAACGCACAGTCACAATCATAATGAAACGTATACCAAATACTGGATTTACATTTTAATAACTTGAAATTAAATAAATATTCCTATGGCTGGACCATAAACATGCTCTAACACACATTATTAAATACATAAACAATTAAATAAACATATATCAAAAGAAAAGAAGCAAAAGGTAGGCCAAGAGTCTCTGTGCTATCTAAAACACAGTAAATATTTAACCAATTTCTTCATGAATAGTATATATCGGGTATAAACAAAGACATAGGTGAATAAATATATTTATAAGCATTCTGCTACTGTTTTTTCGTGTAACTGTGGAGTACTTATGCATGCCTGTAATTCATACCAATTTAGATTTACACTAATAGCGTTCTAAAGATAAGGCGATCGACAAAATCGGATGAAGAGTTTACATTTTGGAAATTCGTTGCTGGGTGTTACTTGTATAATTCATCGTCAGATACTAATCTTTAAACTAATAAAGATACTGGAAATCTGATTACAGCATCTGTCTACTATTAATTTCTAAACGAACTGTGAAATGTCTGCCATTATTTAAAATATCGGGGCGCCAATGTTTCGAGTCTGCAGTAGGTGCAGTGTGGTGGGTACATAAGGGAAACACAACTCTTCGAATCCTCACGTCTTTTGGGGCAGCAACCTACATTCATGAGGGGCACCAATTGGCAGTAATGATTCTGACAGGAAAGCTTAAAGTCATAGTGCTGCTCATGACACAGAAGTGTAACAGAAGAGAATGCACGGTCAGCTCGGACTCTCTGCCGCCATTAAGCTACATCTTGCCAGCTACAAGGTACTGTAGATTACCTGAAAACTCTACCCAATATACATCTTGGAAGGCAAAATTAAACAGACGTACATACACAGATATTCTGTCCACAGGCGTTACCTACCTTATTTTTCGTCATATTCCACACCTCAGCCATCTAAAAATATTACTAACATGACTAGTAGATATCAAAATTAATTAAAAAAAAAGCAACGCTTGAGAATCTACAACCGATGCAGTTCACGGGTGTCTTTCCCACTGTCTTACACACTAAATACGCTCAACAATGTGACCAAAGCAACGAATTAAAATTTCACAGCTACCAAATAAACTGTTCTACCTATGAAATAACGATCGCTAACGAGTCAGAAACAACCGCTTCCTAATGAAAGTGTCACGACTTACTCACTGCAGTCATTGATTCCATAAAATAAAGTTACGTACCAGTCTGTTTTCTGGAATCTCGTACCTGCTGCACCCGTTTTTTTGTTTCTCACACTTTAATTTTCTCTAACAAGAACCCCTTTAGTGCGAGGTCGCAGGTTAAATCTTTGGTAAGACTAATTTGAAAGTCTTGTGTTAATAATTATGACGTGACAAGTAGTGGCAGCTAATGACTCACCATGTACGTCAGGAGAATCACATAAAATTACTATCCAGAAGTTGCAGAGATCAACCCTCTATGGGATGTATGTATTACACTTCACAAAAAGGACATCGTTGACATTCAAGAAATTGTCAGAACAAAGCATTAACTTGCACCATGAACACAGAATGGAAAATGATTTCAGAAAGGCATCCACTTTTAAGGAATGCGTATAGAATCATACTGGGGTAACGGGGTGATGAGAACTGATGGAATGTGATGGTATGTAATAGAATGCGAAACTGTTTGCCTTATAGCTTATGTGAAACTGGCTAAACTTTAATGCGTAGTTAGACATAGTGCGATAATATGTGGTTCAGACACGGAAAAAAAACATCCAGAGGCTGAATTTGTCACGTGGTTCCAGGTGGTGTGATCTGCAATGCCACGCACTTTACAGGAGTGATAGTATGCCTTAAAGAAGTATGATTCTTATACGGAGACCAAGAATCAAGCGGAAGCAAGTTATTTTGATCAGCTGTGGCCCAAAAGTAGTACTCATACAGTAGCTGTATTTTCCTTAAGCCCATTTTCCCACTCTTGCTTGCTGTGACGTAAATATTCACTACTGCCCTTCCAAGATCACCCACATGAGGAGGAATCGTATGTGCCAGAGCACCTCAAATTCTGGAAGCACAGTAAATAACTTTCCAGCCAATTTATCATCCACATTAACAGACACAAAAATTGTATACAAAATGCAAGGCCTTGATGTTCGTTGATATTGATACAACTCACCTGGTGCCTCTAATTTCCAGGGTTCTTTTCAAATGCATTTCCTCTTCAAATCCCGATTTGTCGAAACTGAGAAAAAATTCCTTACTGACTGAAGTTTGTTTATCTGATCTATAAATTTCTGGGCCGATTCCACATCGTCAAGTTGATTCTTTGTTTGAAATTCCGTCATATTACGTCATGCAGTTCCGCGGCACAATTTGAAGTTACGCAGAGAACCACTGCTTCCCTTAAAATCACTGTAATATAAGTCCCCCGAAATTTGGTGTGGATAACCTAGTATGTTACCGTCAGGCACACTTTGTAAATTTCGTCGAGCATCCTTGAAACGCTCAAACATCTGTTTCTGTTTTTGTAACAAGTGCGCCTTGTCCTCTTTTGAATATCCGTTGTTTTTCTTACACACTACCCGGTTCTACTGCTGCAATTTTACTCGAAATCTATTCATAATTGTTTCTCAAATAGGGGTAATGCGGGAGTAGGTTTAATAATGAATAAAAAAATAGGGGTGCGGGTTAGCTACTACAAACAGCATAGTGAACGCATTATTGTGGCCAAGATAGACACAAAGCCCATGCCTACTACAGTAGTACAAGTTTATATGCCAACTAGCTCTGCAGATGATGAAGAAATTGATGAAATGTATGACGAGATACAAGAAATTATTCAGGTAGTGAAGGGTGACGAAAATTTAATAGTCATGGGTGACTGGAATTAGTCAGTAGGAAAAGGGAGAGAAGGATACATAGTAGGTGAATATGGATTGGGGGGGAAGAAATGAAGGAGGAAGCCGCCTTGTAGAATTTTGCACAGAGCATAACTTAATCATAGCTAACACTTGGTTCAAGAATCATGAAAGAAGGTTGTATACCTGGAAGAATTCTGGAGATACAAAAAGTTATCAGATAGATTACATAATGGTAAGACAGAGATTTAGGAACCAGATTTTAAATTGTAAGACATTTCCAGGGGCAGATGTGGATTCTGGCCACAATCTATTGGTTATGAACTGCAGATTGAAACTGAAGAAACTGCAAAAAGGCGAGAATTTAAGGAGTTGGGACCTGGATAAACTGAAAGAACCAGAGGTTGTACAGAGTTTCAGGGAGAGCATAAGGGAACAATTGATAGGAATGGGGGAAAGAAATACAGTAGGAGAAGAATGGGTAGCTCCGAGGGATGAAGTAGTGAAGGCAGCAGAGGATAAAGTAGGTAAAAAGACGAGGGCTAATAGAAATCCTTGGGTAACAGAAGAAATATTGAATTTGATTGATGAAAGGAGAAAATATAAAAATGCAGTAAATGAAGCAGGCAAAAAGGAATACAAACGTCTCAAAACTGAGATCGACATTAAGTGCAAAATGGCTAAGCAGGGATGGCTAGAAGACAAATGTAAGGATGTAGAGGCTTGTCTCATTAGGGGTAAGATAGATACTGCCTACAGGAAAATTAAAGAGACCTTTGGAGAGAGGAGAACCACTTGTATGAATATCAAGAGCTCAAATGGAAACCCAGTTCTAAGCAAAGAAGGGAAGGCAGAAAGGTGGAAGGAGTATATAGAGGGTTTATACAAGGGCGATGTACTTGAGGACAATATTATGGAAATGGAAGAGGATGTAGATGAAGATGAAATGGGAGATAAGATACTGCGTGAAGAGTTTGACAGAGCACTGAAAGACCTGAGTCGAAACAAGGCCCCGGGAGTAGACAACATTCCATTAGAACTACTGATGGCCTTGGGAGAGCCAGTCATGACAAAACTCTACCATCTGGTGAGCAAGATGTATGAGACAGGCGAAATACCCACAGACTTCAAGAAGAATATAATAATTCCAATCCCAAAGAAAGCAGGTGTTGACACATGTGAAAATTACCGAACTATCAGTTTATTAAGTCACAGCTGCAAAATACTAACGCGAATTCTTTACAGACGAATGAAAAAACTCGTAGGAGCGGACCTCGGGGAAGATCAGTTTGGATTCCGTAGAAATGTTGGAACACGTGAGGCAATACTAACGTTACGACTTGTCTTAGAAGAAAGATTAAGAAAAGGCAAACCTACGTTTCTAGCATTTGTAGACTTAGAGAAAGCTTTGGACAACGTTAACTGGAATACTCTCTTTCAAATTCTGAAGGTGACAGGGGTAAAATACAGAGAGCGAAAGGCTATTTACAATTTATACAGAAACCAGATGGCAGTTATAAGACTCGAGGGGCATGAAAGGGAAGCAGTGGTTGGGAAAGGAGTAAGACAGGGTTGAAGCCTCTCCCCGATGTTATTCAATCTGTATATTGAGCAAGCAGTAAAGGAAACAAAAGAAAAATTCGGAGTAGGTATTAAAATCCATGGAAAAGAAATAAAAACTTTGAGGTTCGCCGATGACATTGTAATTCTGTCAGAGCCAGCAAAGGACCTGGAAGAGCAGTTGAATGGAATGGACAGTGTCTTGAAAGGAGGATATAAGATGAAAATCAACAAAAGCAAAACGAGGATAATGGAATGTACTGAAATTAAATCGGGTGATGCTGAGGGGATTAGATTAGGAAATGAGACACTTAAAGTAGTAAAGGAGTTTTGCTATTTAGGGAGTAAAATAACTGATGATGGTCGAAGTAGAGAGGATATAAAATGTAGACCGACAATGGCAAGGAAATCGTTCCTGAAGAAGAGAAATTTGTTAACATCGAGTATAGATTTAAGTGCCAGGAAGTCGTTTCTGAAAGTATTTGTATTGAGTGTAGCCATGTATGGAAGTGAAACATGGACGATAACCAGTTTGGACAAGAAGAGAGTAGAAGCTTTCGAAATGTGGTGCTACAGAAGAATGCTGAAGATAAGGTGGGTAGATCACGTAACTAATGAGGAGGTATTGACTAGGATTGGGGAGAAGAGAAGTTTGTGGCACAACTTGACTAGAAGAAGAGATCGGTTGGTAGGACATGTTTTGAGGCATCAAGGGATCACAAATTTAGCATTGGAGGGCAGCGTGGAGGGTAAAAATCGTAGAGGGAGACCAAGAGATGAATACACTAAGCAGATTCAGAAGGATGTAGGTTGCAGTAGGTACTGGGAGATGAAGAAGCTTGCACAGGATAGAGTAGCATGGAGAGCTGCAGCAAACCAGTCTCAGGACTGAAGACCACAACAACAACAACTATGCTGTGGATGATTTTTCAAATACGTAAATATGTTTTAGTACCCGACACTCGTTGGACAACGATTGTCCTTTATTACGTTTCACTATAGACGGGATTTGTGGCTCTCTGTCCAAGGGATGATTAACTACATCGCTCGATACCTGTTTCAGTATCACTTTCACTTGTTAAGCATGTATATGAAGATTGTATCTGCTCTTTCTGACACGTCCGAAACAACAGATACCATCTTCATATAGTTAAGGCTAACCGGTCATCGACCTTCTTTTTCTGTGCTGGATGCACACGCATTGCCCGAACTCTTACGGGACTCGGTAAGATTGTCTGCCGCGAGTAATGAGGGTAGTGGGCAGGTGCACTATGAATGTAGTGTGTGGACTTTCAGTTGGGAATGTGGGTCTCACGGGGAGCATGGAGGGGTTAATCCCTGCAGTCGCGCTATTCTCCGTGCCCTCGGTGGCTCAGATGGATAGGGCGTCTGCCATGTAAGCAGAAGATCCTTGGTTCGAGTCCCGGTCGGGGCACACATTTTCAACTGTCCCCGTTCATGTATATCAACGCCTGTCGACAGGTTAAGGTCTTGATTTAATTATCATTTCATGTTAAGCACGTACCTTCATCACTGTACTCCTCATGTACATTGTCCAGACAGGCGAGCGTGTACGGCACCACACAAATCGCTGACTCATCTCGCAGAAGCGCTAATTTTCATATGCCTCTTTCTGCTCAGGCTGTGAAATTCGTTGTGTTCCTCTCTGACGAAATGTCGATAACTTCTGTTGTAGATACAATGGAGTATTTGTTTTGTGTGTCGTCCCCATTGCTGTGTTCTGTATTAACACCACTAGCACAGTAGCACGATTGTGAATTACTCGTCAACTAAGAAGTTCAAATACGCCCCGTAACCTCATGCTGTGCTCACCAGTGGATGCTTCCAGTCCCGCCACCTGTTCCATTAGAAGGCTATATTTTGGTTGCATGGAAGACGCTGTATGAGATACGAAATGCTGTAAGAACATTATTGGCTTTTTGTGACCTAGCATTCAGAGGGTTTCTTGTAAGTGGAGATGAAAAATTCTAGTTTTACACTCAAATAACTTACGTGTTTACTGCCAGGTGACGTCGTCGACCACCGCCCATATTTCGATAGGAGCACACCCTGCCATTCACAAGGCACAACTGCAAGGAGGAAGCAATGTGCAAGGGAATTTTATACCTCGGTTCACAGAGGAGAAACAAGGAAGATACCACACACAGAACAAGTAACAGCAGAGTCAACACACAGCCAAAGACAACCAACATCAGAAATAACGATAGTGACTACAAATCAACAGGTCAGGTTGCACTAATTGTGTCCCTCTGTTTTTCTTTATGAGACAGAGCCGGATTCCAAGCAGCATTTAAACAAAATCCACCATCTCTGTTTATAAGGTTGCTTGATAGTTTGATTTCAACAGCTTACTTAACAACACTATCCCAATAGCTGGACGTGCAAGCCAGAATCTCCGTATTGTTGTATTCTATAGGATGACTGGTGTCAAGGCAATGTTCTGCAATAGCGGATTTGCTCGGGTGTTGTGAGCGTGTGTAACGCTTATGTTCAATACACCGGTCTTGCACGGTCCTGATTGTCTGACCAATATATGACATGCCACAACTGCAAGGAATACAATAGACACCAGCCTTACGCAAACCAAGATCATCTTTTACGGATGCCAACAGAGCCTTAATCTTAGAAGGTGGTCGAAAAACACATTTCACATCATATTTCCGCAAAATAGTCCAATCCTGTTGGAAATGCTTCCTGTTTAATGCAAAATGGCCGTAGACTTAGGTGCCACTTCGTTGCTATCGTGACTCACCCGTTGCATAGATGGCTGATAGCGCAACGCACGTTTGATGTGCCTCTCACTATAACCATTCTGACGAAACGTGACTTCGAGATGTGATGGCTCAGCTTCCAAACTATCAGAGTCTGGGATAACTTCGGCCCTATGAACCAAGGTACGAAGTACTCCTTCACACTGAGCTGGATTGGGACAACTATCAGCTCGCAGATACAAGTCAGTGTGAGTAGGCTTCCTATAAACAGAACGTCTCAACGTACCATCAGTCTTCCTTCTGACCAACACATCAAGGAAGGGAAGGCATCCATTCTTTTCCACCTCCATAGTGAACTGAATATTCGGGTCGATTGAATTCAGGTGTTGCAAAAACCGGTTTAAATTCTCACTACCATGAGGCCAAACAAAAACGTATCGTCTACATATTTGAAAAACACGCAGGTTTCAAGGTCGCTGACTCCAATGCACGTTCCTCAAAGACCTCTATAAACCAACTGACCACAATTGGTTTAACACTGTCGAATTAAAACTATAGTTCCAAGGTCTGAGAGTCCCCAATTGCATTCGTTAATCAATGTTCAAGGGTGCTCACCTAGTCATGGCACTGGCCTGTGTGACGCACGTTGTGTGATGGTTGATGGCAGCAATGTGTATGTGGGTTGTGTGGACCTGACGTAGCTAACAGGAAAAGCATTGAAGCGGAAAATGGCACAGAGGTCGTTGCTAGGACCGTCAGGCAGAACAGCTCTTGGCAGGCTGCTTTGACATATATTTTGCAGGTGATCCTCGTGGAGGTGAGCGTTGTGCACCATACAACTGGGCGCCAGTATTCCCCGTAACAAGAGGCTGATAGGGCGACAAGCACCCAGCGTCTGCAGGATGGTGGCAAGTTGAAAGTGCTGCTATAAGGGCGTCACAAAGGGCTACAGTATATGAGTCGCATGACTACAGGTTACAGTGGGCTTGTGCGGCCATCGTGAGGCCAGCACCATTTTGTCGACAGGTTGGTCACGGAATGAGGCTACTGGAGTATGTGACTAAGTGGCAACAAGCAACATGATCTGCAGCAGGGGCAGATACAGCAGATGAGCCACTTTGCTACAGGTTGCTGCAGCCTGGTGTAGCCATGACAAAGGTGGCCTGATGATGGTGATGGGTCAGCTACAGAATAAGGTTGGTGGCGTGAAATGGGGCACATGAGTAAGTGGCATCAAGCAGCATGGTCCACAGCAAAGACAACTATAGCAGATGGGCTGCAAGGATTCAGATTTCAGAGGGCTGGTGCAACCATGGCGAGCAAAGTGCGGTGGTGGCGATGGAGGGGGCGTGGTATGAAGTTGGTAGCGTCAAATGGGCACATGTGTGATTGGCTTGAGACAGCATGGTCTACGGCACAGACAGCTAGAGCAGATGGGCCACATGGCTGGAGGTCGCCATGGTGAGGAGGCCACGATGCTGGCAGCACTGTGGCTGGCAGCTAAGCCATGCACTGATGAGCAGCTTGCCACGGTGGGACTGGCATGGCAAGCAGGCAGGCAAGTGTTGAGGGGTGCTGGTGGCTGACCTGCAGCCATGGGGCATTCCTCTGGCCAGCAGCATGCCGTAACAATGAGTCACAGTGCGCTGATGTGCTCTGCCCTCCATGGGAGGCACTGGCAAGCAGCTCACTTCCACGATGACAGTAGGTGACGGGCTTGTGCTCAGCTCACACACAGCAGTGTGGCTGCAAGTTAGGCTCTGCCCCAGGCATACTGGAATTCACTAACGAGGTGCATCTCAGGCCACACAGGAAGTCATGACTACTAAACGCCTGGCTTGCACAGAGTAACAGCAACAACTATTATAACTGGCCACAAAGTTTTGAATTTGAACCAAAATTTCATGGTCATCCTCCATACTGAACAATGGGTTAGATTCTGATTTTGCCACCCGATGTGCAGGATGCAGAACACGAGCATCAGATGGCAGGTGGGGAAATAAGAGATTTAAATGAAGAATACTTGATCTGTAGTCTTGGTTCTCAGAATATGGGAAAGGCATCCCCTGGAGCACAAATAAAAGTTTTTACCAGTCTAGGTGTCTGGACAAAGACATGAACTAAGTAGGTTGTGGAACAGGTGTTGGTTTAGTTTTGTGAGAGTGGTGGCTGGTACTGGTGAGCAGGACCATGTGTGGACGGCAGGAGTTGTCCGTGCTTGTCAAAGTCTGTATCACAAGAGAGAGTGGCAGCTGTGCTTTTCCCATCGAGACTCTCCAGCAACCACAGACATGACCCCGATATTCATGTCCCCCATTGGCTAAACGGTGGCATGGGTACGCTGGTTTGTTGTGCAGAGACGCCGTTGTGGGTCGTGTGATGTTGACTTTAGTAGCTTCCTCTTAAATGAATTGCTTCTGTCCTGAGGAACAAGTTTGAGTGACAGATAGGCATAGTTGAAATTATAATGCAAGAGAACTTGAGCCGGCCGGTGTGGCCGAGCGGTTCTAGGTGCTCAGTCCGGAACTGCGCGACTGCTACGGTTGCAGGTTCGAATCCTGCCTCGGGCATGGATGTGTGTGATGTCCTTAGGTTAGTTAGGTTTACACAGTTCTAAGTTCTAGGGGACTGATGACCTCAGCTGTTAAGTCCCATAGTGCTCACAGCCATGAGACAACTTGAAAGACTCAAACAAAAATAAAATATGAAATTTTGCATGAAATTTCCTTATTATCTGAAACAGGCTGGCCATTCTGTACTGAAATTAGGCGACAGTGTGCGAAAGAACTTGAACTAAACGAAAAACTATATAATTAGTACATGTACTATTTACATCTCTCTCTTCACCTCCCTCTGTCCCTCTTCCTCTGTCTCTCTCTCTTTCTATCTCTGTCTGTGTGTCTGTCTGTCTGTCTGTCTATCCCCCTTACTGTATGCTACTCTCTCACTCTCTCTCACTCTCTGTCTTACACACGCAAATAATAGATCTCACTAAAATGCAGTTGAATGAAGTGGAAGTATAACTGTCAGAGACAAATTTCTTAAATATAACGTTAACAAGAACAAAATAACATATGCAAACATTGGTTATATTTTAGCATCAGAAGGAAAAATGCTGTATCAATAACAGACTAATCAGCGAACTGATGTTAAAATCAGTAAATGATTTAATCAAAAACAAGAAAACTCAGAGAAAGATACAGAAAAGTAACAGACAAGCACATTAAAGAAATAAAACTATAGGAAAAGGATTACGGAGGAGAAGTCATAATTACAAAAACGGGCAGAATTTATAATGTAATGGTCACAGATTTAGAGTAATATATAAATAAAATAAATACGAAACATATAAGAAAAAATATTGTTGAGGAACTAAAGTTTGTCGCACTACTGGCCGTCAAAAACTTACAAAAAAGATAAAAAAGTCGTCAACACAACAGCAGAGAAGCCACGTCCAAAGTACATAAAAAAATACCCCCATGAGATCAGTTAACAGTTTCAAGAATGATGCCACCTGCTACATGGAAAAGTTCACACATTAACACTAACCTCAGCATAAAATACTATAGGGAAAACAGAAGTATATAAAGCTCCTTTACATTAACCTAAAAAATAAAAGATAAAACGATCGGAAAAGAACAACTGACAGAAATCCCAGAAACCTCACAAATCCAAAATACTGCTACAGATCACCTAATATGAATCATGAATTTAATCACAGAGAAAAACAACAGTCAATATGATAAATCATATGCTTACAGTGGAATGGAAGCTGTTGTGCAGAACGTAGCGGAATGGGGTCTGGCTGGTGCTTGTGCAGCCATGGGGATGAATTTAAGTATTAAATTATTAAACATAAAATACATGTGAGCAACAGCATGCTGTTACATTTTCTGTAAATTAATATATCCTTCTGTAGCTCCTAGAAGTCCCTGAGCAGGGCTTAAACCATTCAGTGCAGCCGATATCTTTCACACAATCAACAGAATTAAAATCGAGCCTTTGCCATTAGATAATCGAGTACTAACATTCACAATTTACAGAGCATGGCCCTCAGCCATAACCACTAATGACAATGGAGACAACTTCTGCAATTAAACATAGGAATACCAGTCAAGTCTTAGATTTATCTGGGATGAGGTAAATAACATATAAATACACATTGGTCTACTGCTACTACTTCCACTAGACAGCGACCACACAAGCTACCCACACAGTACACCAAAACACCGACACAAATATCTTAAAAAATCTAAGATATTAACACACACAATTGATTCTGTAGTTCGAAGAAGGGAACTCGTTTTGTGAGTAAATACAAAAACAGAAAAAACTTTCGCCTCTTCTTCATTCTAAATTTGTCTCAACCAAACAGTTACATGAGTTTGTTTACATTAGACACCTATATCAGAACATTAGGACGATGAATTGTTCTGAAGGAGGCGTCACAATATTAAAAACCGAGAATTTGTTCCCTTCTCCAAACTGATTATGAATTAAGCGCTAAAACATCATATTACAACATCACAATCAGTTACATTTTCACATATCATTTAAAAAATACGACATATGCAAGAAACATCTATACTTCTCACAGGCATTCAAAGCCTTAACTATGAAATTTATTCTGACGGCCATCAATGCGATTCATTTTCCCCGCCCTCGCAGTAGCTGTTGTTGGTCACATCAACACCGCCTCGCAAAGTGGTCAATTCCGATATGGAATGTATGTAACTATCTTGGGTACATGTTGCATCTTCATATCTTGTATCGGGATTTTTTCACTGCACACGGTTTCTGATGGAATGTGGGGCATCCTGCATTGTTCTCTTGAGGTAAAGAAAATGTTTTTCACCGAAATATCAGACAACGCAGATACAGCTAATTAACCCCTGCGGATGGAATAGATAGTGTCGGAAGATCCATGCGGCTTTTCGCGGATGATGCTGTAGTATACAGAGAAGTAGCAGCATTAGAAAATTGTAGCGAAATGCAGGAAGATCTGCAGCGGATAGGCACTTGGTGCAGGGAGTGGCAACTGTCCCTTAACATAGACAAATGTAATGTATTGCGAATACATAGAAAGAAGGATCCTTTATTGTATGATTATATGATAGCGGAACAAACACTGGTAGCAGTTACTTCTGTAAAATATCTGGGAGTATGCGTGCGGAACGATTTGAAGTGGAATGAACATATAAAATTAGTTGTAGGTAAGGCGGGTACCAGGTTGAGATTCATTGGGAGAGTCCTTAGAAAATTTAGTCCATCAACAAAGGAGGTGGCTTACAAAAGACTTGTTCGACCTATACTTGAGTATTGCTCATCAGTGTGGGATCCGTACCAGATCGGGTTGACGGAGGAGATAGAGAAGATCCAAAGAAGAGCGGCGCGTTTCGCCACAGGGTTATTTGGTAACCGTGATAGCTTTACGGAGATGTTTAGCAAACTCAAATGGCAGACTCTGAAAGAGAGGCGTTCTGCATCGCGGTGTAGCTTGCTCGCCAGGTTTCGAGAGGGTGCGTTTCTGGATGAGGTATCAAATATATTGCTTCCCCCTACTTATACCAAGTCGTTCTTCCCGCGAACCATACGCGACTGGAACAGGAAAGGGAGGTAATGACAGTGGCACGTAAAGTGCCCTCCGCCACACACCATTGGGTGGCTTGCGGAGTATAAATGTAGATGTAGATGTAGAATGAATATTGTAACTGCCTGAACTTGTAAATCGAAAATGGGGACTTTTACAGGAACTTTGTTGATTATTTGTGGAATTAAGGCCACCGATTGTTGAAATCCAGTGTATTTGCATCAGAGATTTGAGTAATATTGCATCTTATTTTCCTTGTGAATTGAATTGAATCAGTGTATTGTTGTGGTATTTAAATTCCTTGTAGTCGTTTGATTTTCCTTTCCACAGTCCCAAAATTGCGATTACCTTGAAGAAAGGAGTACCCTCGCTTTGGGAGGTACTAACGTATCACATATTTTTGTGAATAAACCAGTAGCTACGAATGCAAGGAGAAAGCGCACTGAAGTGGTGTTACAGTTTTGACCTTATCAGATGCCACTGAGAACATGAAGTTATTTAATCTCAGGGTTCAAATTGTTCATTTGCAACAGCAGCATGCTACATACTTTGTCAGGAAATGTGGCATACAACAAAAACCATGGCATCGCATTAGAAACTCCAAACTAACACGATTTTGAAACATGTAGCTTAGCTACTACATCAATAACTTATTCTTCATTTGCTTCAATGTTGCTCCACAGTATGGCAGGAACACAGTCCGTTTGGCCTCTTCTTCCGATTGACCAGCTGTCTCTCGTCGGCGGCCCTTGAAAGCGTTTGTGATGTCTGTTTTGCTATATCCATTTTCCCCGAAAACACGTTTTAAGTTCTGCAATTCAGACTGTAGGTGATCGTCGTCAGAGATAATCTTGGCTCTATGAACCAACGTGTTAAGGACAGCTTTCTTGTGTACAGGGTGGTGGAAACAATTGGCGTTCAAATACCGATCAGTGTGTGTAGGTTTCCGGTACACTGAGCAACCAAGCTGGTCTCCTGCCTTCCGCTCAACCAAAACATCCAAGAATGGTAGCTTGCCGTGCTTCTCCATCTCGACAGTAAATTTAATGTTGGGATGGACACCATTCATATGATCGACGAACTGCTGTAGTGTATCTTCACCATGAGGCCATATCAAGAAGGTGTCATCAACGTATCGTAGAAAGCAAGATGGCCGCAATGTCGCAGTTTGGAGAGCCTGCTCCACAAAGTGCTCCATGAAGAAATTTGCGGCTATTGGAGACAGTGGTGATCCCATGGCTGTGCCGTCAGTTATCTCATAATATTCATCGCAGTACAAAAAGTACGTTGTTGTTAGGACGTGACGGGACAACTTAATGATTCCAGAAAATCTATATTCCGGCACCTTCCTTCTTCAAAGTATCTATTCAACTGCACATTCGCATAGAACAATTAAGAAGATGAATTCTTTGTACAATTGTGCCAACAAATTATTTAAGATAGCTGCGTAGTTTAAACAAAAGCATTCTCGAGTTCACAGCGTGTAGTTTAAGAATCTAAACTTCTCTCATTCACTGTGCACACTTGCACGCTGCATGTTACATCAGCTACCACGTAGAACGTTCTTGCTGGCAAATACACCCAAGGCACCGCTCGCACAAAAGACAGTGCACCGTATCAATCTTAAAACCACCAGGGTGCTACTATCAGCAGGAAATTCACTCAGGTAGTACTTCAGCTTCTCGAGGATCTTGCACTTGGCTCTGCCAAAAACTCGCTCGTTTGTCTCCGTGTAACTTCTGACTGGATCCAGCAGTTCCCCCTTTTGAGGCACTACTTCAGGAGCAGTGCTTATTTGGCTGGCTGCGCGAGACTGGGACTAGGTGTGCCGCAAATTGCCAAATTCCCAGTGCAAAGCACACTCTCACAGATAATAACAAATATCTATACAAATCGCATTGGAAAGAGAATTTTTGCAAAGATGACAGAATCAGAAAAATAAAGTCTTACACTGGCATTTACACTACATCATCAAAAGTATCCAGACACCTCCAAAAACGTACGTTTTTCATAATAGCTCCATTGTGCTGCCACCTACTGCCAGGTACTCCATATCAAAATGGTTCAAATGGCTCTGAGCACTATGGGACTCAACTGCTGAGGTCATTAGTCCCCTAGAACTTAGAACTAGTTAAACCTAACTAACCTAGGGAAATCACAAACATCCATGCCCGAGGCAGGATTCGAACCTGCGACCGTAGCGGTCTTGCGGTTCCAGACTGCAGCTCCTTTAACCGCACGGCCACTTCGGCCGGCACTCCATATCAGCGACCTCAGTAGTCATTAGACATGGTGAGACCAGAATGGGGCGCTCCGAAGAACTCACGGAATTCGAACGCACTCAGGTGATTGGGTGTCACTTACGCCCTACGTCTGTACGCGAGATTTCCACACTCCTAAACATCCCTAGGTTCACTGTTTCCGATGTGATAGTGAAGTGGAAACGTGAAGGGACACGTGCAGCTCAAATGCGTACAGGCCAAACTCGTCTGTTGACTGACAGAGACCGCCGACGGTTGAAGAGGATCATAATGTGTAATAGGCAGACATCTATCCAGACCGTCACACAGGAATTACAAATTGCATCAGGATCCACTGCACGCACAATGATAGTTAGGCTGGAGGTGAGAAAACTTGCATTTCATGGTCGATAGGCCACACACCACGCCGGTAAATGCCAGACGACACCTGGTGTGGTGTAAGGAGCGTAAACATTGGACTACTGGACAGTGGAAAAACGTTGTGTGGAGTGACGAATCGCGGTACACTATGTGGCGATCCGATGGCAGGGTGCGGGTATGGCGAATGCCCGATGAACGTCATCTGCCAGCAGTAAAATTCTGAGGCGGTCGTGTTATGGTGTGGTCGTGTTTCTCATGGAGGGGGATTGCACCCCTTGTTGTTTTGCGTGACAGTATCACAGCACAGGCCTACATTGATGTTTTAAGCACCTTCTCGCTTCCCACAGTGGCAGAGCAATTCGGGGATGGCGATTGCATCTTTCAACACTATCGAGCACCTGCTCATAATGCACGGCCTGTGGCGGAGTTGTTACACAATAACAACCCTTTAATGGACTGGCCTGCACAGAGGGATTACCTGAATCCTACAGAACACCTTTCGGAATGTTTTGGAACGCCGACTTGGTGCCAGGCCTCACCGACCGACATCGATACCTCTCCTCATTGCAGTACTCTGTGAAGAATGGGCTGCCATTCGCCAAGATACCTTCCAGCCCCCGGCTGAACGTATGCCTGCGAGAGTGGAAGCTGTCATCAAGGCTAAGGGTGGGTCAACACCCCACTGAATTCTAGAATTACCGATGGAGGGCGCCACGAACTTGTATGTCATTTTGAGCCAGGTGTCCGGATACTTTTCATCACATAGTGTATACCGTGTGTCTCTCCTAGCAGTTGTCAGGCACATATTCTCCAGTGTTTCGTCAGACACTTGCACTGTCGTTTCTGCAGCGTGTAGCTGGAGTCAGTACTCACCACGTTTTTCATGCGATGCCCAGTCTCGACGGAAAGTATCGGCTTGTTTCCCCTTTAGAAACAAAATGATTTATTAGCGGAATTTTACGTGCTCATTCAATAAGGGGTTTCCTGATTCGTCTAGTTCAATATTTATTTTATGCATATGTATTTAAAAGGGTCAGCAAAACTCGAAGAATAACCATTACTCGAGCAGTTACAGGACTGGCCTGGCGTGTGCTGACTGCTCCTGCCAATCATGCAGTGGTGCTCAGTCGGTGCTGTAGTACCGGTTATTGTTTGTGTTTTAGTAACCTCGTTAATAAATATCGTTAAAAATATAGCACTAGACCAGTGGTTCCCAATCTTTTCTACACCATTACCGCCAAGTGCAATCAGACAATAGCTAGCACCCCCGCCCTCACCCCCTCCCACCCCCAGATCTGCCCTGCCGTTTGTACCGCCGCCCTCCTCCACATTACCATCTTCAGCACCAAACTAAACTCTAGAATGAAAGACTTTCCTTGAAACACATTTATTTTTAAAATGACGAAAGGTGAATGATACTTGGTTTGTGTGTATGTTTGGGGGGCGCGGGGAGGGGGGGGGGGAGGGAGGGGGAGGGAAGAGAAGGTGTTAGAATGAATGACGAAGGAGTTCGTGGTGCATGACAAGTGTTACCCACAACTCCTCAGATAAGAAAGCTAACTATCCGCAGTGAGGGCAGACACTTGTTACAATTCTCGCTTTCCACGCCCGGGTTCCCGGGTTCGATTCCCGGCGGGGTCCGGGGTTTTCTCTGCCTCGTGATGGCTGGGTGTTGTGTGCTGTCCTTAGGTTAGTTAGGTTTAAGTAGTTCTAAGTTCTAGGAGACTGATGACCATAGATGTTGAGTCCCATAGTGCTCAGAGCCATTTGAACCAGCCAACTTGAACAAAGCACAAATCCCTGGCATTATTACTGTCCATTGTACAATTGCTTGACGTGCACACTGCAGATCCATTTAAAATTAACCAAGTTAAAATGTGTGCACTGTTGTTACTGTTCGATTGATAGCTGCCCTCCTACTTCTGAATGGTCGGAAATTGGAAGACTTCAGACTGTTAATGATTTGCGTCGGACTTCAGACACTAACAGTAATGCGCTGGCCATTAAAATTCCAACACTACGAAGATGATGTGCTACAGACGCGAAATTTAACCGACAGGAAGAAGATGCTGTGATATGCAAATTATTAGCTTTCCAGAGCATTCACACAAGGTTAGCGCCGGTGGCGACACCTACAACATGCTGACATGAGTTGACCGGCTTTGCCTAGTGAAACGTTGTTGTGATGCCTCGTGTAAGGAGGAGAATTGCGTACCATCACGTTTCCGACTTTGATAAAGGTCGGATTCTAGCCTATCGCGATTGCGGGTTATCGTATCGCGACATTGTTGCTGGCGTTGGTCGAGATCCAGTGACTGTTAGCTGAATATGGAATCGGTGGGTTCAGGAGGGTAATACGGTACGTCGTGCTGGATCCCAACGGCCTCGTACCACTAGCAGTCGATATGGCAGGCATCTTATCCACATGGCTGTAAAGGATCGTGCAGCCACGTCTCGATCCCTGAGTCAACAGATGGGGACGTTTGTAAGACAACAACCATCTGCACACACAGTTCGACGACGTTTGCAGCAAAATGGACTATCAGCTCGGAGACCATGGCTGTGGTTACCCCTGACCCTGCATCACAGACAGGAGCGCCTGCGACGGAGTACTCAACGACGAACCTGGCGGCACGATTGGCAAAACGTCATTTTTCGGATGAATCCAGGTTCTGTTTACAGGTGCATGATGGTGGCAACCGTGTTTGGCGACATCGCGGTGAACGCACTTTGGAAGCGTGTATTCGTCATCGCCATACTGGCGTATCACCCGGCGTGATGCTAGGGGGTGCCACTGGTTACTCGTCTCGGTCACCTCTTGTTCGCATTGACGGCACTTTGAACGGTTAAGTTACATTTCAGATGTGTTACGACCCGAAGCTCTACCCTTCATTCGAACCCTGCGATACCCTACACTTCAGCAGGATAATGCACGACCACATGAAGCAGGTCCTGTACGGGCCTTGCTGGATACAGAAAGTGTTCGACTTCTGCCCTGGCCAGCACATTCTCCAGATCTCTCACCAATTGAAAACGTCTGGTCAATGGTGGCCGAGCAATTGGCTCGTCACAATACGCCAGTCAGTACTCTTGATGAACTGTGTTATCGTGTTGAAGCTGCATGGGCAGCTGTACTTGTACACACCATCCAAGCTCTGTTTGACTCAATGCCCAGGCGTATCAAGGCCTTTATTACGGCCAGAGGTGGTTGTTCTGGGTACTGATTTCTCAGGATCTATTCACCCAAATTGCATGAAAATGTCATCACATGTCAGTTCTAGTTTAATACATTTGTCCAATGAATATCCGTTCATCATCTGCATTTCTTCTTGTTGTAGCAATTTTAATGGCCAGTAGTGTAGTTGTAATACCAATAATAATAATAACAATAATAACAGCACTATAGCAGCGATTGTGGAGTTACTGCTGTTACGTCCTGTCAATTAATTTTTTATCTCTTTGGAAGAGAGTAATGGTGCAGTATCTGAACTACTGCTGGTCCTATCTATAGCTTGGAGGAGACATTTTCTTGAGATAATTACCATTTGTTACGTGTATGTCTCGCTTTTATCATCAGCGATGTACCGGACAGAGCGTAACGTATGTGTGTATTGGTCTATGTGAGGAACCTGTGCCCTTCACCGTATTAATGCTGCTAATTGAGAAACAATAATTATTGATAATTTATATAATCAGTATTACATTCTTTCAAAATTGTGATAATAGTAATAATATTTTGCAAATGTTCACGCGAGGTAGCCGCGCATTCTTAGGCGCCTTGTGACGGTCTGCGCGGCTGCCCCCGTCGGTGTTTCGAGTCCTCCCTAGGGCATGGATGTGTGCGTGTAAGTTAGTTTAAGATAGATTAAGTAGTGCGGAAGCCTAGGGACCGATGACCTCAGCAGTTTGGTTGCATAAGACCTTACCACAAACTTCAAAATCTTTTGAAAATGACTTAGTTTCAGTTTAGAACATTTCATTTACCCCTCAGGGGTAATCACCCTCACACTAACCTGGATCAGCTCTATAGAAAGGGTACTTGAAGTTACGCTTTAAGTATCATTTTGTTTGTAATGAGAAACAAAAGACGACACTTTTTGTCGACACTGGCATGAAAGGCGTGATGAGCGCTATTTGTTTTGAGTTGACCCCTGCTAAACAATGAGAAAATGATATTGGTGATATCTGCTTTCTTGGCCGTTTTGTTAGTTTAAGAGACCAGGGCCGCTACTTCTCAACCAAGTAGCACCCCACTTTGTCTCACAAGGGCTGCGTGCACCCCGCTTGCCAACAGCGCTAGGCAGTGCATATCTTCAGTGATCTGACGGGAAAAGGTATTACCATTGCGGCAAGGCCGTTGGCCCTGCACTGGTTTTCAGTCACTTGAAATATGTCTCCTATTGGTCAAAGAACAGTATGAATTATCAATGATATGCCCTATGTGTGTGTGTGTGTGTGTGTGTGTGTGTGTGTGTGTGTGTGTGTGTGCAGAAATTAGAGGAATGCCTTCAGTTAGAAACAAATCAGTAAATGTAACAGACATATTTGTGTTCCAATTTGATTCTCTCCTCCACGTCCTTTGTGCACTCCTCTTGTTGTTTGATTCCAACCTTTTGCCCCAGATCACAGGCTCCGCTCCACCACATGAACCAAAATGGTAATGATATTCACTGGATCTCACTGATGTATCGTTAAAAACCCCACATATTTCTGAATGCGTAATTTCCTATTTTTGAAAATACATTAGAAATTAAACATTTTAAAATGTGTTTCCACGTTTCATTTCTGGTTCAGGAGAGAGTTGGTGGTGACTTGAAAGGCAATGAATTTGTATACCGGTAATTGTTTTGAAGGCAAATTACCGAACAACATTACTCCCCCCCCTTTGAGTAAAGATTGCCACATTTGCACATTTGACACGTTGTCATTCCCTTACAGTCTTCACTGTACTGGTAGATAGGACAGCTTGGCTGTGGAAGTGGAAGGGTATCCCACAACATAGACAACAGTATTCACAATCACAAGCACCCAAGCCTTAAGGATCTTCCAGCAATAAAGGCTCTTAACAAATCTCAATTAAGCAACGACATAAACTTGGTTACTAACATATGTTAACCTTCAACCAGTGAATAACCCCAATAAGGAATTACCAATCAATAAAACGTAGATAAAGGACTGCTTTACAAGAATGCTTAAATTAAGTAAAATCATGAAAGCTAAGTTACAAATTTTATGTTAAGCTTCAACAGGTGAATTACCCCAATAAATATTTCTCATTTAAATAAAACATAGATGGGAAAATGCCTTACCAAAATGCTTGAATTGTGTTAAATCATGAATAGCTGAGTCACAACTTTTCTCACAAACTACTTAGGAATTTACAGCAAATAAACAAGTTTGATCTGTTTAACCAAAAGGTAACTGCCAAGTCCAAGCGACCGAAACCACTCAGAGCGGACGACCGCCCCAACGCTGGTCATCAATCGACATCGTCACGGCCCAGTGGCCACCGTGCTAAAACAGACTAACGTTTCGGTAAGCGACCGACAACAACACAGGAGTAACAGTGACTGAAAGTCGGCGTACGCCTTACGAAACACGGCACACCCCGAAGCGGGAGCAGGCACAGCTGACTAGCGGCCACACAACCGCGAGCAAACAAATCTCACGCTGCCCGTACTAACGCGGGAAATGATAGCGAGCGACAAGACGCCACGCGCAAAGCAGCAACCGTGCCTACCCCTCGACCACAGAATGTGCCCTGTCTCCTTGTCTATGGTAATACAATTTATAGCACACAAGAAACTATTTAATAATGGAATTAGCCCAACGCAAGATCACTTAACAGTTAGGTCCAGTAAAGATTTACCAACGGATTTACCTTCAAACCAACATCCGGACCACAGGCAGAAATTAGTAAATTTGGCATAAGTTTTCACCAGACCGATAAACAAGAAATCAAATTAAACAGTAGCCAAATTACAGTCAGGATACGCAAGCCCTTCAAGACCTTGCTATCTTACTCACAGTTCTCATTAACGGCGAAACATACACAAATGAATGGCAAGTAATTCACCATTGAAAGCAAAAAAACAACACACCACAAAAGTTAAATTAATTAACTTGCAGACGAACCAGTCACTGAAAGCTCAGTTCCACAAGATTTGGACTAACCTCACTCGGCAGCAGTACATTTGTGTGCGTGATAACTAGGTTGCCCAAACAGGACTCCAAAACCCAAAACAACAGGTCACACGTTAGCTGTCTTGTTCTCGGATACTAGGCACCACCGGGCTAAGGCAATCGCGACAAAAATTACAGCTGCCTGCAGCAAAACAAATTAGTCAGGATGCATGAATGTAAAGTACAAGCCACTGTTTAAGCCGGAGCGTAACCTTTTCAATGCACATACGGACTGAACAACACACGTGGGCATAAAGGGAGCAGCAGATGCGTACCAAGCAAACTATACTGCGCCATGTACGACCCACGTCACGGCCACAAACCGGAGCACTGCTCCCGGAACTGGTGTCTGCTCGCTGGACTGCCGCAACTCTGTGTCCCCCGGAAAGCGATGCTGACTGCCGCCTTGCTCAACGCTCCCTTCTCGGCCGTGCACAACAACTCTTCTCTTGTGGCCTCAGAGTGCGGCCGCAATGTCCGTTCTCCCCTGCTGTCCGCCCCACACTCCCGTACTCGCACTCACTCCCTCGTTAGCACCCGCTCCGACAGGAGGCGCTCGCGATCGCACATAGTGCCAGCCTCAACCAGAGGAGTAATCGATAGCGTCTTGCGCCCGACAGCCGCGCCGCGGCTCATTCACATTATCATTCGCTTACAGTTCTAGGAACTTGTACATTAAGACCATATTTGTGCAAAGTAAATAACAACATATTAAAGCAGCAATAGATTCATGGATGAAACAAGGTGGATTTACACCATTTCAATTATGTTTTAATCCTGTAGAAAAATATTTATTTTCCATCACAGACCACTCCTTCATTTCTCACTCAGTGCCTCACAAAAGAAGTGAAGCACCGAAATGGAAGGAGGAAACGAATTGAAAATTCATGAGTTGAAGGCTTTGTGAACTTACTGCAGTGACTAAAAAACCGAGTCAAATTTTCAAAAATCCTGGAAGTGTTAGCCCATTTATGAGAAAGGCATTACGAGCACTCAGTCCTGGATGCATGCATTGGTTCGATTGCCGTTGTATCCGAGGCAAGCTGACCTACATATGTTGTAACTCGTCCTCTATCTCCTGGCCTGCCTCGGGCATGGATGTATGTGATGTCCTTAGGTTAGTTAGGTTTAAGTAGTTCTAAGTTGACATCCGAGCTTGCCCAACGTGTGTTCTGTCAGGCAGAGATATGGGTATCTCGTTGGCCATGGGAGTACCTCATCAACATGCTTGGTGCTTCACTTTGTCAGAAAATTAGGCAAATTTAACGTACTAGTAGTTTAATTCGTAACTGTCCTTTTCCACATAAAGTCTTTCACTGTTTAGTCCACATAGTAGGACTGAGTGGTGTCTTCCGAAACAGGTTCCTTACACTCTAGTCCTATCAGTAGAAAACAGCTGTGGAATGAATCCAGTGCACCTCACGAAACACAGGGGAGCGAACGAGCATCATTAAACGATAATTCTCTCTGGTGTCCTGTGGCTGATTCTAGTTTTTTGTTAGGCAATACAACAGTCTGCAAAACAAATTTCCCAAACAGTTTCTGGATTTTGTCCTAGATTACTAGTTGTATCCAGTGCTTTAGTTTTCAAATTATGTTGCAGAATGCATTAATAATGAGGTTCTACTTATGTCACACAGGGAAGGAGGAACATTCAGCAAGTGCCTGATGTACAACGGAAGCGCCCTGGACGGTGCTTCCGAGGTGCCCTGCCAGCACGGCTGGGAGTACGACGACACGTGGTACACTCTGACGGTGCCGTCAGAGATGAACTGGGTCTGCGACGACATGCACATTGTCAGTGACGTCATGTTCTATGCACAGAACATTGGAGCAGTCCTGGGACTGCTGTTCGGCTACATGGGTGACATGTAATTAAAAAAAATCCTTCTATTCTTATTACCTTTGTATTTTCTGTTACCATTTGGTCTTAAAGGATATGAACAATCCCTGTTTGTCAGTACAAGAACGGGTAGTGGCATTGCAATCGCCCGTACACCAGAGCGCTACATCTGACTGAGGGGAGCAGTGAGCCACTTGGAGAGCTGGCACACGCTGAGTTGAAAGCTCACAAACAACCAGCAGAAGTGGCCGCCAGCTCTCCATGCAACCACGTGGCGGTAGGAATAATGCACAGTACGTCCATGAAATGCAGTTCACATTTAGGGAGGAACCTTTACTTGAAGGAAAATGACTTCCTGCAAAGGAGAAGAAGATTCAGTGAGGTCAGGCTGAAGCAGGTCTTATCTGAAAAATCCCCCCAGATGTCTGGCAAATGTTTTATGAGTGCGTGCATGGCGAGAACAGGGCCCCAGGGTGTCGCGTTATTTCTTCCTAGCCAGTGCTGATATTTAACTCTTTGACTATACTTTTTCTTCGAATTCTTGTCAAGCAGCCACAATTGTATTTTGTAAATTTCAGTAGCCGCACAACAGCTGCTGAATCAAAAATATTTTTATTGCCTACACGACTGATTTCTGAAGACTATAATTCTGTCATCTGGAGTATAAAAAAAGAAGAGCGTTTTACCGATTGAGGTAATCTCTCCCCTCCTACCCCATCCCCCCTTCTCCCCCAGCGTTGTCATGGGACGAATATTTCGGTCACACAGCATGGGTTCAAATGGCTCTGAGCACCATGGGACTTAACATCTGTGGTCATCAGTCCCCTAGAACTTAAAACTACTTAAACCTAACTAACCTAAGGACATCACACACATCCATGCCCGAGGCTGGATTCGAACCTGCGACCGTAGCGGTCACGCTTTTCCAGACTGAAGCGCCTAGAACCGCACGGCCACAACGGCCGGCTTCACGCAGCGTGGGAACTGTTCACGGCATCCTTGGTCACCCATTTGCAATTCAGGTGCAGAACTTTACATCAATGACAACACTGGAACGGGAGACGACCTCAGTCAGTTAAGTGTTTTTTTTTTTTTTTTTTGTACACCAGACGATGGAATTTTATTGTTAAGTAGTAAACAACAAAGATGTTGTTGATCCAGTAACTGTTGTGTGCATCGTTCAACTTACAAATTTTTGTATAAGATACATAATTGAACCGTTAGGAACTTTTATATTAAACCCAAATATCTTCTGGGTTCAGTCTTGGACCATATTAATGGATACTACAAAAAGATTCAAATAATTGTTTGTAGTATTCAGAAAATGTTAACTGTTCTTTACAAAGAAGTGTAAATTAACACGAATACTTACAAGGTTAAAATGGTTTAAGCCACCATATTGCATTAGTCATTACTAAAAATCTGTAGTGCATGCCATCAATGTAAATTTATGACACACGACTTTTGAAGCAAACACACAAATACTAAATGTACACAGAGCAGTACTGAAGAGAAGATCCGAACCGTAAATTTTACTTCATAAAAAATGTTGATAAGTTCGTCAAAGATCTTTAAAAGAAAATTTTTGTTGTGTGGTATAACATGGTATGACATGTTACTTGGTAATGTAGAGGACTAGACCATCTTTGGTAAAAATATTAGGTATAGTTTCACATGTAAAGAGAAAATGAAGTTTCTACCTCTATGCGAGGTAGGAAACATTTTATAACCCTAATAATAAATAAACCTAATGTTAAACAGTATCATATTCATTGCATATACGTAATGAAATGCATGAGTATATAAACAAACGTCAATTACATCATAAACGTGATGGAAATCGCACCTGTAACATTAAAACAAGCTAAAATACAGTGCTCTTAAATGGGTTGAAATGTCACTCAGTGTTCATATGCATCCAGGTATAGTAGTACTGCCACATATCGACTATATTTAAAGGAAATCTTCATATGTTAATGTAGTTACATTACAGTGTGTAACTAGAAGCTTAGTATATCAGTAGTGCTAGTATCATAATGAAGGGGAGGGAATAAATAACAACAGTGTAACCAACCATGTACTCAAATTGGACTTAAAGGAATATTGACAACATATGTATGTAGTAGCGGTAGCGATGAGTAACATTATTTAAACAATGTAAACCTTAAGATAAAGGCATTAGGGGCTCAACCATTGAGTGTACATTTTGCAAAGCATATAGAAAAAATTCTGCTCATAATCAATTAAAGTGATTGCTAAACAAAATACGTACTTGCATATGTACACACTTAAACACTTTAGCTAGAATGTAGATATCGAGTTACAGATGAATTATCTAATATATCAATACATATTGGTTATGTACATAACAGTATTTAACAACACAGTTTTAAGTGAAAAGAAATATGTGACCTGTTGTTCATTAAAATGAGAACTACATCTTGGGAGTACAAACGTACTTTAGGTGAGGACAACTTATTGACCAGTAGTCCATGTCAAACATAATAAAAATTGAAAATAGAATTACTGAATGTTTAGCATATTCAGTGTAAAACAGCAGGACACAAGTTACAAACATTTTATAAATGTTTACAATGAACAACTGTAATACACAGGATTTTGATAACAAACTATAACATAACTTCTTTGTACTGCAATCGCGCAGTGAAAAATCCTGACAGGGGTATAAGAAAACTGTGTGCAATAAAAGTGTCATTAACATCACGTATTGGACTCCAGAAAAACTTTTTGGTCAGACATACATTTGGAAAAGATCACGCTTATATGGCCTAATTGGCGTGAAAATCCTAGAAAGTGTTGCAATTTGTGAACAACGTAAAAATTCGTTGAGTCTACGAGAAACATAGATCTGAAAATATCCGACTTTGGTGTGGTTTACATACTTTACAGCTACTTCTAGCAGTCGACTGGACCACTTTCATTTGGCTGCTTCACTACGTATTCCGCATTTGTCAGTTGAAATAATTCCTGCCAACTTCACTGTGTTGGTTCAATGACTCTTAACCAGGTCACCGAGTGGGTACATCTTTCTCGCCATATTTGGTGGTCCCCTCTCTGAATGACGTCATCGCTGCCGTGTGCGGGGCAAGCAAGCCATTTCCGAGTGTGTTATCCCTCGCTTATGGAATGGTGGGTTGCCACTGCCACACCTCGGCTTTGCACTGCACTCATGCGATTTAGCAACGTTAAAACGGATGAAATGAGGAACTCTTGGGAATTTTATTATGCTGTCCTTCGCGATCTTTATGACTGTGCTCGAGACGTCCCACTGAGAGTTATGAATGTCGTTACCTGACGGCGAAACTCCCGTAACTCAAAATACTGCAGTTAGATGGTCTTCGTTTGCCTTCCCAGACACGTTCGGTTCTCCAATATGAGTTGGCGTCTGTGTATGATCTAATTCGGCTTCGAACGTTGCCTCCAAGGAAGTGTCTGAGCACCATTCGTTCTGTAGGTGGTAGCGAGTGGTCATCCCAACCAGATATAATGCGTGAACTCTCTCGGTATTTTTCCGATCTCTACACCGGAGTGGAATATGACGAAATACGGCCTGCTGATTTTACTTCCTCCTTGATAGTGTTGTTACGCCAACTCTCCATGAGGAATTTTTGGCAGTTTTCATCGTGACTACGTTCATGAGATTGCAATTCACTCTCCTTCCCGCACATTGCCGGGTTTGAATGTTCTTGCCGAAGAATTTTATTTTCGGATTTGGCCTCTGATAAGAGATACGATAACGTATATGGTGCATGAAATGGTGCAAGGGGTCTACATCCCACCCTCCATTAAGATCGGAAGAATTGTTTTAATTACCAAAAAGACGGGACGCTACTCTATTTTGGTCATAAAATAGTCGCACTGGCGATAAACAGCCGTCTGTCGGTTTTGCTCGCTGGCGTGGTCGCGCGTTATCAAGGCTGTCATCTGGGTCGTACTCGCTTGCTGAATGTCGTGATCTCGACTGCCTCCTCTGTCCTTCTAACGGGAGGTCTACTTTCCATTGATTTTAATCGTGCGAGTGACAGGGTTAGTCAAGTTATTCTGTAGCGAGAGTTGACAGCTGTTGGTTTTAATGATGCTGCACGAAGGACGTTCACGTCTCTAGTTACTGGCATTCAGGCGTCTACTGACGTGAACGGTGGTCTTCCCCCCCCCCCCCCCCCCACCCTCCATAGAAGTGTGACGAGGTGTAGTCCGCTATCTATGTCGTTACTCGCGCTTCTTCTGGGACCCATTTTGAGGCCCATAGTTGCTCGACTGGATAGCAGGTCGTTATTGGGCGAAAGGTTTATCGTTAGCGCGTGCGCCGTTGGCTTTACGGTGCTTCTTCCTTCTCATGACGACATACCGATCCTCAAGGACTGTAGGATGCATTTTGTCGTCTTAGGAGAGCACAGGTTAACGACCGGAGACACTGATTACTCAGTGTGCGGGGATCTGACGCGGTTGAGATTCCATGGGCTTTTGCGGTCGCCCGCAATCGATCGTTGGGTATTGTTATCGATTGTTGTCCGATGAAGATTGGTGGGTTAAACTGGACATCCGTCACGGACTGGATTCAACGAGCGATCCTTAAACACTCGCGTCACTCTCTCTCGTTACTTCATAACTTTCAGTCCTTGGAAAGTTACGTGTTGTGTAAATCTTATTTTGTTGCCCAAATTTGTGCCTTTCCTGCGATGATGTCCCGAAAGTTACATCGATTATCTAGCAAGTATATTTGGTGAAACCCTATTTTTCGAGTGCGTTATCCGGCTATGGCGCGACCCCTGTTGGAGGGAGGTTTTGGCCTCCCTGATGTTCGGGATGAGGCTTCTGATTTACTTCTTCGACGCACTACTTTTAAGTGCCTACGCGTCCCCCAGTGACTTATAGCTCGCCTTTTTGCCTGTCTCCGACCCAAGAGCTTAACTCCGCCAATAGATGTTGGTAGGATAAATAATAAATTAAGGCATATTCGTGAATTTTTTTTATGTCTGTTACTTCAGGACTAGGCGCTTCAGTCTGGAACCGCGCGACCGCTACGGTCACAGGTGCGAATCCTGCCTAGGGCATGGATGTGTGTGATGACTTTAGGTTAGTTAGGTTTAAGTAGTTCTAGGGGAATGATGATCTCAGCTGTTGAGTCCCATAGTGCTCAGAGCCATTTGAACCCAATCTGATCTCTCTGTAAAAATGATAGTATGCCGCTGGACGTTTCCTAATCACGTTTTCTCTGTGGAGTCCCCATCACCAGACACAGAATGGAAGGTTGTTTGATCCAGTGTCAGCCTACCCCTGTGTTCTCGTGGTACCAAGTCGTTCATAACCTTGTCTCCAACAACGTTCGACTTTTTCCTATTGGACTGATGCAGTTGTTGCCATGAAACAGATACATTTATGTCACCCCTTGGTCTCATGCGCACACAGTTATTGCAGTTGGCTCCGCCGACAATTGGCATTTCTTGCCAGGAGGACGGAAGCGACAATCTCCACTGACATTCTACTGCGTCCCGATTCAACCTTGTTCCCCAGAACAGAGAACAAAACAGTTGTGTGGCGTATCGGGCTCTATGTTCATTACGTGATGGTGAGCGGTCATGACACGGAACCTTGTGCCTTTTTCCAGTATATGGTTTCTGCCCGATGGATAGGTTGCCACACTGTCGTCCACTTTTTGCGAACATGCTGTATCTCGTCTTTGGTCGTCAAGGAGTTGGATGATGTGTAGAAATCCTTTACTGTTGGAATGTTTCATTCCTGTTACCTTGTTTTTGGTAAAATTGACAAAAAAGTGGTGAGTTAACCGGTCGTCGTGGAATTCTCATTGCCGTTACCTTTCAGATGTATCTCTACACAGTTTATTTCATTTTTGTGGCTCTGTTAGACTTTTTGTTGTTTAAGTAATGGAAAAATAAGTTGTTGCACTGTAAGACTAAAAATGATACACTTTCTGTTTAAGTGGTGGAAGCCATGTAGGATTTTGTCCCACCATGTTCCTTCCTTTTTAGAGCAGCAAGTAATTTCAGATAAATAAAAATAAAAGATAAATAAAGAAAAGGGCGGTACTATGTGATAGTCCAGCGCAGTGAAAGTAGGGGGGGAGAAAGGGGGGGGGGGGGGGAGACATCGTGGTTAGGCCACGACATGCGACCCTTGCCCACCTTGTCTCCACCCAGCCTTAAGTTGCCCCTGTGTCCGTTCTATCTTGCCATTACAATCAAAACAAGAAAGAAATTAATATTGTCCAATAACTGTAAGGTAGCAGCGTATGGTGTGTTTCTGGTTCGCACCCCACCGGATCCAAAACTTTCAGTATTAACCTTCGCGTTTCATAATAAAAAAAATTATGGACGAGACAGACGTTCGAATACTGGTCAGGCACAAATTTTCAACTTTTCCCATTCATATAAATGAATTCTGCCTGACAGCTAACGTCTTTAATTCCTTTGTGTCATGAATCATAATGGCTGCAGGATCAATATAACCGAATGACGAGACAGCACATATACACTACTGGCCATTAAAATTGCCACACCACGAAGATGACGTGCTACAGACGCGAAATTTAATCGACAGGAAGAAGATGCTCTGATATGCAAATGATTAACTTTTCAGAGCATTCACATAAGGTTGGCGCCGGTGGCGGCACCTCCAACGTTCTGACATTACGAAAGTTTCCAACCGATTTCTCATACACAAACAGCAGTTGACCGGCGTTTCCTGGTGGAACGTTGTTGTGATGCCTCCTGTAAGGAGGAGAAATGCGTTCCATCACGTTTCCGACTTTGATAAAGGTCGGATTGTAGCCTATCGCGATTGCGGTTTATCGTATCGCGACACTGCTGCTCGCGTTGGTCGAGATCCAATGACTGTTAACAGAATATGGAATCAGGAGGGTAATACGGAACGCCGTGCTGGATCCCAATGGCCTCGTATCACTAGCAGTCGAGATGACAGGCACCTTATCCGCATGGCTCTAACGGATCGTGCAGCCACGTCTCGATCCCTGAGTCAACAGATGGGGACGTTTGCAAGACAATAACCATCTGCACGAACAGTTCGACCACGTTTGCATCAGCATGCACTATCAGCTCGGAGACCATGGCTGCGGGTACCCTTGACGCTGCATCACAGGCAGCCGCGCCTGTGACGGTCTACTCAACGACGAACTGGGATGCACGAATGGCAAAACGTCAACTTTTCGGATGAATCCCGGTTCTTTTTACAGTATCATGATGGTCGCATCCGTGTTTGACGACCGGCGTGATGGTATGGGGTGCCATTGGTTACACGTCTCGGTCACCTCTTGTTCTCATTGACGGCACTTTGAACATTGGACGTTACATTTCAGATGTGTTATGACCCGTGGCTCTACCCTTCATGTGATTCCTGCGAAACCCTACACTTCAGCAGGATAATGCACGACCGCATGTTGCAGGTCCTGTACGGGCCTTTCTGGATACAAAAATGGTCGACTGCTGCCCTGGCCAGCACTTTCTCCAGATCTCTCACCAACTGAAAACGTCTGGTCAATGGTGGCCGAGCAACTGGCTCTTCACAATACGCCAGTCACTACTCCTGATGAACTGTGGTATCGTGTTGAAGCTGCATGGGCAGCTGTACCTGTACACGCCATCCAAGCTCTGCTTCACTCAATGCCCAGGCGTATCAAGGCCTTTATTACGGCCAGAGGTGGTTGTTCTGGGTACTGATTTCTCAGGATCTATGCACCCAAACTGCGTGAAAATGTAATCACATGTCAGTTCTAGTATGAATACTCGTTTGCCATCTGCATTGCTTGTTGGTGTAGCAATTTTAATGGCCAGTAGTGTATAATTACGGCGAGGATGGCAGCTAATGTCTTCAATTCCTTTGTGTCTCGACACATTTTACAGAAAAAATCTGGGAAATGGAATATTTGTGAAGCAAGCGGATATACGCTGGTTGCAGGTACGGACGTCGCCCGCTGCAGTTGGCCTGCGTGGTGATGCATGTCGTCAGCAGGGTGGCGATGCTGTTCACGCCGTCTCTGCTCCCGCTGTTCGTCATGGCGGAGTCGCTGGTGGGGGGCGCTGCAGGCGTCATGCTGGAGTCGGCGGTATCTGTAGGTGAGTATGGGGGATAAAGTGTTGCAGCAGTGCCAGAGCGACGATTACAAAACCTTCAAAAAGTATTTTTCGTGGGAGGAACTGGAAACTACTCTGACAGAGGGCTTCTCCTGTTTCTTTACTCTTTTCTTCCTTGATAACTTTTCTCGAGCTTCCATCCGGGCCACGTGGTCATATGTCCAGGAGCTTCGAGCTGAGAACTACAGTCATGCTCATAAATTAAGGATAATGCTGATACATGGTGAAACAACGCTCTGGTGGGCGGTTAGCCGGTTTAAATGACCTCGGCGTATGACCATGTGGGTTCATTTGACCTGCAGTCGACGCTCGGTGGCGCTGGCAGCAGTCCACATACACAGAGGTATGTTGGTGCATTTCAGAGTACGGGGCAGCGAGTAAGTGTGCAGAAGTGTTCAGACTTGCTAGTGGTGTGTTGAAGGTGGCTCGAAGAGCACATATTGATGACGTTATGAGGGGTAGAGTACTAGGGCGATTGGAGGCTGGTCAAACACAGCAGGTCGTATCACGGGCCCTCTGTGTGCCACTAAGTGTGATCTCAAGATTATGGCAACTATTCCAGCAGACCGGAAACGTGTCCAGGCGCTACAGTACGGACGTCTACAGTGTACAACACCACAAGAAGACCGATATCTCACCTTCAGTGCCCACAGACGGCCACGGAGTACTGCAGGTGGCCTTGCTCGGGACCTTACCGCAGGCACCGGTACAGCTGTCTCCAGACACACAGTCTACAGACGACTGAACAGACATGGTTTATTCGCCCGGAGCCCTGCAAGGTGCATTCCCCTGACCCCTGGTCACAGGAGAGCCCGTAAAGCCTGGTGTAAAGAACACAGTACATGGTCACTGGAACAGTGGTCCCAGGTTATGTTCACGGACGTCCAGGTATAGTCTGAACAGTGATTCCCGCCGGGTTTTCATCTGGCGTGAACCAGGAACCAGATACCAACCCCTTAATGTCCTTGAAACGGACCTATATGGAGGTCGTGGTTTGATGTTGTGTGATGGGAATGATTGATGCACATACACCCCTGCATGTCTCTGACAGAGGAACTGTAAGAGGTCAGGTGTATTGGAACGTCATTGTGCACCAGTATGTCCTCCTTTTCAGTGGTGCGTGCAGTGGGTCCCACCTACCTTCTGATGGATGATAACGCACGGCGCCACCGAGCTGCCATCGTGCAGCAGTACATCGCAACAGAAGATATCACGCGAATGGAGCGGTCTGCCTGTTCTCCAGACCTAAACCCTCTCTTTGTTGACCTATTGCTACACGTCTTCAAACCCCTAGGACTCTGCAGGAGCTCCGACAGACACTGGTGCAAGAATGGGATGCTATACCTCAGCAGCTGCTCGACTACCTGATCCAGAGTATATGAACCCGTTGTGCGGATTGTGTACGTGTGCATTGTTATCATATCTCATATTGATGTGGGGGTACATGCGGAGGAAACAGTGGCGTTTTGTAGCACATGTGTTTCGGAGCGGTTTAATCAACTTATCACCAATACCGTGGACTTGCACATCTGTGTCCTGTGTGTTCCATATGTGCCTATGCTATCAATGCCAGTTTTGTGATATCAAAAATTTGTAGACTGACAAATAACATCGTAAATTTAATAAAAGTTCATCCGACTACACGTATTCTTCTCATTATATCAATTGTAATATAAATAGTAAAGAAAATGTCTATGTTGAAAATAAAAATAACTGACGAACGGGACTCGATCCAGCTATGCAGTGATTACAGAGCTTGAACGCTAACCACTCAGCTGCCGCCCCTTCATGATAAAAACGCCCACTCACAGATGTATGTTTGACGACCGAAAGTATCTTGCGATTTTCTCAGTAACGCTGGAGAAGTACGCGCTACTGCTTACACATTTTGTTGTCCTCGTGAAGTACTACGAGTGTATGAAGTTTCCAGCAAATCCGCGTTCCAGACGTCGTGGCCTCCCTTTGAAAGTGCTAAGCAATGCTCTAGGCCGCGTATAGAGGGCCGCCGCTGGACAGTCGGTGATTGGAGACGAATTGTTTAGAGTGATGAATCACGTGTTCCCCTGTGGCAATATAGTGGAAGGGTTTGTCTTCGGGAAAAACATACTGAACGTTACCTAAGATCATGTGTAGTGTCTACAGTAAAGAACCCTGCAGTTGGTGTTATGATATGGCAATGTTTTTAGTAATTACTGTCTACTGCTTTTCCTGCGCTTAAGAAAACAACGCTAAATTCAGAAGCATATCAACTCATTTAACAGCACTGGGTACTGCGCACGGTACAGGGTCACTTAGGAGACGTTATTTGTTTGGATTAGCACGACAACGCACCCTGTCACAAAGCAGCATCTGTGAGGCAATCGTTTGTCGACAATAACATTCCTGGAATGGACTGGCCTGTCCATAGCCCATACCTGAACCTAATGGAACACTTTCCAGGCGAGTCAGAACGTGTGCTTCGCTTAAGACTCCAGTGGCCAGCACCTCTTTCTTAATGTGGAGAGGCCTTGCACTGCACTCGACATCAAATGGGAAAACAGATGTAGTCAGTACGACTACACGTAAAGAAACGGTGGCAGTTGACGAGGATAAAACAAATAATAACGCCGAATGGGAAAACGCTACAGTTAGAAAACCACTCAATATGAAGCAGCTGTTTGAAGACATGATGGTATTTATTGAAAATGAATTTTCTGGGCAAAAGATGACACAGCCCAAGAACAAGCGGACTAAAAGTGGAAATACTGGCAAAAATATCGCAATGCGCTATAAAGCAGGACTTATTAACTGGCGTTGCAGTTCGGAACACCTACAAAAATAAAACGAGAGAATATTAACGAAACTAGAGAAAATATGCAGATGTGTGGTACTAACAGAGCGACCAAGTAGAGATGCAAGCAAAACAGCTCCTGCAGCTGAAATCACAGCAGAGCAAGCAATCGAACAAAATGTTTTGCTCATAAAGTCAAGAACAAATGAAGAGGCAAAGACAGTGCAACAAAATCTGACGAACTTAATGAACCAGACCAAAGAGAAAATTTGTATGAAGAAGGTCAAGCAAATCGATAATGTAATCGTCGTCGAAACTGCTACGTGAAGGGTCACGAAAAAGATAATCAACAACAAAAAGGTGCAAGAGAAACTGATTTGTGAATAGCCTAAGATTAAGAGACCTTTAATGATTGTGTACCACATCCCAGTGGACACAAATGCAAAGACACCGAAAGACACAATACACTTGAAGAACCCTGAAGATGAACTGCCCAAGGAAACCTTCTGAAACGGCTTTACAGTCCGATTCAGGACAGAACCAGTGGGAAGAAAAGTGGTCCATCAAGTTACTGAAATGAGAGCCCCCTGGTTATAACAGCACTCGTGAAGCGACAAAAAGTATGTCTTGGATTTCATTCGGCTTCAGTGAAAGACTTTCTAGTAGTGAGGAGGTGTTTGAACACCAAGACCTTGGTCATCTGGCAGAACATAAAACATTGTGATAAACAATTAGTAATTTGTGGACATTGTGAGTAAAAAGGCCAGATCAGGAAATACAGCATTAAAAACAAACAAGTGGCAGTGTGTGTACCATGTAAATACAGATGTAAAAATACACGGGGAAGAGAGATGAATGTTACACATATCAAATCCTCCTAACAATGAAGAATTTTAAGAACGAATTATGGAGAGGCGTCTCATGGCATGAGAAAGCAATGAGCACTCTAATGATACCATTAAGTGTGTTCTATGTAAGGAACATAAAAGGGACGACGAAAGAGCAAGAAATTTCTGCCAATAAGTGGACAGTAAATACCATAGAAGAGAACATGTGACAGAGACCGGCGAAAAATCAGGAGAAAAGTTTTCGGAGAAAATTCAAAACTATGTGATATAAGACAGAAGCAAGATCACAGACGGTTATAGGAGTGACATTATACTGCAAGTTATCAGGATTTATTGATAGAAACTGGGTAGTTCTTGGTTGAATGCGACAGCACAAAACCTGAGGAAAATACTGCACTGCCTAAAGAAGTAAAAGATGATTCTACAATGCAGGGTATGAATCAGCAACAAAAACAGTACGAAACCCAGAGACAGTTCATACAGAAAACAAGCATCTACTGCAGAGAAGTAAACAATAAAACACAGATGGAAAGAGATCTGCGACACATTTATAAAAGTGTAGTGTAATGGCGACTTCTGCTACAGAATGTATCAGGATGACCAAATGTAGCAGGGAGACACCAAATGCAGTGGGTGGGTGCCAGGAGGTGCCGTATTAAAATTCGGTGAGAACTTTCCCAAATGATTTATTGTTTCAAACTACAGTGTCCTCGTTCACCTCTGTCTGTGTCACTGGGCCTCGCAGTGCTGAGGAAGCACCCCAGCAGCCTGTGCAATACAATGCTGTGTCGTGCTGGCCTTGACTGGCCCGCTGTGTTCTGATGTTGTCAGGATGGGTGCACCAGCAGCTGCCTCAGCGCCCACCATCCTCGATATCTCCGTGCTGCTCTGCCAGGAGCCGTAGGCCATTCCCGCTGTTGCTTCTTCATCACTGGCATAGCTGTGATCACAGCGGCAAGCGCCCACGATCCGGCGTCCGAATCTGTGACCCTCATCTCGGGATGTCTCCGGCGTTTGTTGCGAACCGAGACGACTGCCTGCGGTACCGAGCCAAACAGTGGCGCACCACTGGCTGGCTGTGGACGCCGTGTTGGCCTCAGAGGGTCGAACTAATGATCTGCCGTGTGCTGGGACACTCGCACTCCATCTGTTGCTGCGTGTAGCCGGTGGTGTGACATGCCTCGTCATCCATGAGAGCTGCCACACTTCAATGAATCTCGTTGGAAAACGACACCTATTTGTATGTGGCTGTGCGCCTCTGTTTTGCTAATGTGCCGCTCCAAGTCACATATGCACCACAATTGGGTTGCGCCAGTGGGCCACTTTTGCCTGTAGTTACGCCATGCAAACCGCTGCATTTACTCTTTTCAGCGGTTCGACGACTCCTTACTTTTCAACTGCTGTTCAGTGTAACTTACTGCAATCTGGCCCGCAGCTGGCTGTAGCTTGTGCTCAGAAATGTTGCACCGAATCTAACTTTCCTATCTTAAACTGGGGTGCCGCTACATTATTCCCCTTTTTGGAAAGACCCAGTCCCTGAGTCGACCCTAGACTAGCTCTTAACTTATCTGGGTCAGCACCTATTTCATATTCCCTTACTACCAGAAAACTTAAATGTGACCTAGTGTCCTTAAAACACATTACATGAAACAAAACATAAAAATTCCGTACTGGACGACCACTGCCCGATCAACCCCTTACCTACTCACCTCACGCCCTCCGTATGCAATGCACTGGGACTTGGACTACCCTTGGTTCCCTTTTGGATTTAGCTCTCCACCTGATCAGAAAGTAAGCAACACACAACAAAGTTAAGGCTGTGATGACACTTGGCACAGAGGTGCTCAAAATGATTGTTATTTGCCTTTGTCTTTCCCTATACTGAGCGACATGTTGATCAAGCTGTTCGGCTGATATGCGCCCCTCTTACCCTAAAATGAACTGGTTTACGGATCTCAATCAATCATTTTATAATGTGATGTTGATATAATACACAGTGATTTTTACATGTTCAAGACCTCTTGTGAGGTAATACATCACACATAAATCAGTTTGTACATACATTTTATAAGGATGCGGAGAGACGATCTGGTAATGATGGCTCATTGTTCTCACCATCATAAGCTTTTAGTTCCCTTTTGTTTAGTCACAAGCACTGGCAATTATTGCGTTGGTAGAACACCATTGGTTCGCCTTGTCAGTGTCTTACCTGTGCGGCATGAAACGAACAAAGAAAACAACATTTTAGTACAAACGTTACATGCAAAGCACGTAATGAAATAATACATTTCAGTGCCTGCCTGGTGTGTTGGTCAAGCAGGCACTAGAGATGGTGCATTTAGCTAATATCTGGAACACCATATATTCCTCACTCCAAGCTGAGCGATCTTAAGTTTGATTTTAGAAGTTCGCCATTGGGAACAAAGATTTGATACATTTTTTGACGAAACTGACTATCTTCTCAGTGAGGACTGACGGCGTCGATAACTAGTCGTTTCGCAAATTCATCGCCCTTATATTAATAATAGTAATGAATGACTAACATCCGTTTGTCACTTACTTTGTGACTTTTGTGCAGTCGCTTAGCAAAAGTTTTTAATAATGTTTTCTAGATAAATCTACTTTAAAAGCCTCATAAAACTAAGTTTCATGTAACTTTCCACTGAGTGTCTTTAACATTAGTTAGTCTTCGATCTCTCTCTCTCTCCCTTATACGAATACACGAGGCAATATTAACTGTACTACTTAGAAGACAGCTTAACGAAAGGTGAACTACATTTTCAGCATTTGTAGATTTGAATAAATCTTTTGACAATGCTGGGTGGAATACTCGCTCTAAATTTCTGAAGGTAGCAGGGGTAAAATACAGGAAGTGAAAGGCTGTTTACAATTTGTACAGAAACTAGACGGCAGTTCAAATGGCTCTGAGCATTATGGGACTTAACATCTGAGGTCATCAGTCCCCTAGAACTTAGAACTACTAAAACCTAACTAACCTAAGGACATCACACACATCCATGCCCGAAGCAGGATTCGAACCTGGGACCGTAGCAGTCGCGCAGTTCCTGACTGTAGCGCCTAGAACCGCTTGGCCACCCCGGCCGGCAGACGGCAGTTATAAGAGACGAGGTGCATGAAAAGGAAGTAATGGTTGAGAAGGAAGTGAGGCAGGGCTGTAGCCCATCGCCGATGTTATTCAGTCTGTACAATGAGCAATCAGTGAAGTAAACCAAATTAACTTTGAAGTGTGCCGATGATATTGTAATTCTATTAGAGACAGCAAAGGATTTGCGAGAGGAGTTGAACGGAATTGACGAGGAGGATATAGGATTAGTATCAACAAAAGCATGGCAAGGATAATGGAATACAGTCGAATTAAATCAGGTGATACTCAGGGAATTAGATTAGGAAACGAGACACTTATAGATGGGTTTCGTTATATGGCAGAAAAATGACGGATGATGGCAGAAGTAGGGGTTAAAAAATCTAGACTGTCAACGGCAAGCTTTCTGAAGAAGAGACATTTTTAACATCGAATATGCGTTCAAGTGTTAGGAAGTCTTTTCTGGAAGTGTTTGTGTGGAATGCAGCTATGAATGGAAGTGAAACGTGGACAATAAACAGTTTAGATCAGAACAGAAGGTTTTGAAAGGTGGTGTTACAGAAGAATGATGAAGGACAGATGATCAGATCACGTAGCCAATGAAGAAGTGCTGAATCGAAATAGAGAGAAAAAAATTTATGACGGAACTTGATTAGACGAAAAGATTAGCTGACAGGTCACATTATGAGACATCAAGGGATCACCAATTTAGTATCGGAGGGACGTGTGGGAGGTAAAAATTGTAGAGTGAGACCAAGAGAAGAACACAGTAATATGATTTAAGAAGATTCACAAGGATGTAAGTTGCAGCAGTTATTCGGAGACGAATACTTGAGACTTCACATAACAAAATTACAATAATGTTGCATAAGTAACGTCTTTCATACACTGAAGAATCATCATTCTTTCATACCTTAGAAATGCTGTGTTTAGTCCCTATTAGTGCTGAGTTATTTTTACATTCCATAATTTAATATTTCTTTACACGAAAAAAATTACATTTTAGTACACACATCATACACAAAATACGTAAATAAATAAAATACTTTTCTTGACTAGCTAATTTGGCTGAAGGGGAAACTAAGGACTGTATCGTACACTAAAATCTGCAGCAGCACAAAATGGCACCCTAACAAAATCACATACGGCTAAGGGTATGCTCAATCTGAAGCAGGTTCTGTCTTATGCTGTATCCTTGGTTTCCTTTGAACTAACTTAACTCTGTTAGCTGTAGGGAGCCGCTTACCTCCAAACTACAGCGCATCGTGGTACTGACGCATGAAGATCGTAGCCACAGGTAAAGAAAAAAAAAAACACCCTGGATACTGCTAGTTTAGATTTGTAGACACACTCTAAACAATTTAGTTAAAAGTATGAAAATATGTCGCAAAAAATATATCCCTAGCCCCCTGAACCAATTTCAGTATGCCAACTGACTTCTTCGAATAATAAGAGCACAACTTTCATCACTTTGAAAACACGCAGTTTCATGTTGTGACATGTGAGATGAGTGCGTAGAAATTTGCCTGTAATCGTATTATAATAACAACACGCAAATGGTTCCTGTCAGCAGCTTTATGTTCTCTATAGCTCTTTTTATTTTTGTGCTTTGTTGGTAATGTGAAATTTCTCCGAGGCAATTTATATGATCTCTTCACTATACGTTAATCTGATCGAACTCTGATTTTGGTCGTATAATATTTTGCTCTATAAATTTAATGTATATATTATGTAACCTTAAGCTGTATGTGGACTCAGTATTATTCATTTGTTTGTTGTTATGCTAAGTGTTGCATTTTATTTGTAAATGTTAGTGTACACGGTAATATGGAAGTGTATCACGTGAAATAACTTAAAATAAAAAAGCGTGACATTTTAAATTTAGTAATAAAATAAGATGCTGATTTTGATATTTCAGGGACGGAATTGACGGATATCAGAAACCGCTCTTGTATCAATTGCATGGCATGCATTGGTATACCTATAGGATTGTGTCCACCTGCTTATGTGTTCAGATGTTTCCCAGCTGGAAGCACTCCTTGCTTTTTGCAGTACTGTGCTGCCTTATATTACTACTCTTCTGCAGGTAAGATGATGGGTATATACGAAGGCCTGCTGATAGGCGATTTGAGATTTAATATTGCGAGTAAGTTGAAAATGTAAGTAATGTCAGACTTACTCGTAGTTGCAGAAGTATCAACCGATATGCAATATCGATGCCTCTTCCTATGTGCGTGAAATAAATGGTACTTCTGCATCTGTAACCCTTTTTTTGTGGACAATGTATAGAGGTGCATCTCTCAAGGAACGTCGAGCACCCTTTTTCATGCTGATGTCGGTGGCCAGATGTTGTGGCGTGACATCGAAATCGTTGACGAGCCGTTATCATTCATGACCGCTGCAATGTCGCCGACGCGCACATCTCTCCCAATGGGGTTTCACACGCTATCTGATTTAAAGTATCCGGAGACATACTGAAACCGGTTCCGTCTTGTCTTGACTTGTCCTACTTCGCAGTAAGTCTTGTAATTTAGTTCTTGGGGTTTTCGTGGTCCTTTTTGTAGTATGCCGCCGGGTGCAGAGATCTGGATGCGTCACTGCGACCAAAAAAATCCTGCTATTGTTTTACTTTGTAACGACAATGCTATTTTGTAAATATTTCTGAACATTTTTAGGCATTAGCAAGATACACAACCTGGCCCCAAGCAACATAGTTCATTGTTATTGAAACCTGGTTGGTAGGTACTAAGAGAGCGCACAGGATAAGGTTATGATTGTGGATGGGGCTGTAAACAGTTAATGTGAGTTGCACAATCAAACATACAGCTATATTTTTCTAAGAACCACTTGTATATACATTGTTTTAAAAGATCACAATTAGACAATACGGCTGAAGGCCTAGTTAAAGAAAACTTGAGATGCTTTCTGGGCTGAAGGGCCAACACCACACCAAAAACGAGAATGGCTCAAGGCCTGGCTTAGAAATCAAAAGCAATTAAAAATAGAAGGTAAACATTTAAAACAAACATGCAATTGAAAACAATTAGCGGCTGAAGGCCTACACTACACATCTGAAGGACAACTGTAATTAAAACACATCAATAAACATTTTTTTCTAACCAAGAAGTTTCTTTTTAAAGTTACAACAGAATGGCCAAAAGCCTAATTAAAGAAATATTAACTTATTGCACGCCTGAAGGCCACAAAGAAATTTGAAACAACTGTTGAAGGCCTGAAAAACAAGTCAGACAAACAATTTAAAATAAAACCCCTCCTTCTTATAAAAAATTTTTCCTTTGAAGAATACACACAGCTGAAGGCCTTATAAAAGGGGTTCACGTAAATCCTCGGCTGAAGGCCAAACATAACACGTTGAACGACTAACGGCTTAGGGCCTGGATTATAAACAATATCAGATAGAACAAATTTTCAAGAAAAACAATTTTTTAAAAAATAAAATCAATAATCAAAATTTTAATTTAACATGGCTGAAGGCCTTTACGTAAAATTTAAAAAAAAGCTGAATTAATACATGGACAAAGGCCTCGGACAATACTTCAAACTAAAATGAAAATCACAATCTAAAACAAACAGAACAAGTGGTGCTCAGAAGTGTTCCAAGTGTCAGCCTGAGAAGGTAGCTCAAACGTAAGATGAAAGGAGAGAGACAGCCAAGAGTTGAAGTTAAATAATCGGATTGCCATCCTAACTAGAGATGGCCCAAGGGCCAACCAACAAGTTAAACAATTCTCGTCTGTCCGACCAACAGCAGAACGATGGAAAATATCGGCTGAGGACTAGGATATGAACAGCACTACAACTTCAGAAATTGGCGTCTAAAAACAGCCAAGGGAACAAACTATGAACCAAACAACTTAAAAGGCTGTCGAACTACATGCCTGCTGGACAGCATCAACACAAAGAGAAAAGGCACACTGCCGGAAAACAATGCACACTATCAGAGCAGGTAACTGGGGCGTTAATGGCCACAGGGCAGAAAATACCGCTGGTGCACTTCACTGGCAAGTAACAGTCAATCTAATAATTAATCACAATATAAGAAGACGGCTGCAAGATTTCGCTGACTCCAACACATCGTACATTGCTGCTAGCCCAAATGGCCCAGGGAGCAACAACCCAAAAATGAACGAAGAGATGTCACAATAGCTGAGGTTCCATTACAGGTTAACTGATCACTCAACTTCAGCCTCCAGATACAGTGGCCAACGAAAATTGTCGCTCTCGCAGCTAGCAAAATCAAATGGTTCAAATGGCTCTGAGCACTATCGGACTTGACATCTTAGGTCATCAGTCCCCTATAACTTAGAACTACTTAAATCTAACTAACCTAAGGACATCACACACATCCATGCCCGAGGCAGGATTCGAAACTGCGACCGTAGCAGTCCCGCGGTTTCGGACCGCAGCGCCTAGAACCGCACGCAGCTAGCACCTCACGATCCGACAGTGCATGCACGCCGCCAGCTGTACCAGCCTGCCCTTGCGCCGCGGGACATCCTCGCTGCTCCGTCCCAACCGTCTGACTGCCTGCAACATGCAGACAGCATTAAAATAGCTGCTCAGTCAAAACAACACAAGCCACACACGGTTCCACGAAACACTTCCACAAAGAACTCGAACAATACTAAAACCAGTGACTGAGAGAACCCAGAAGCGGTCGGCGACCAAATACACGTCGTCCAATGAGACAACCGACCGAACGACCAACCAAGGTCGTCCGCACTCAATTCATGTGTGTCAGCAATGGTCGAGCGAGTCATGGCTGTCTCGACCTAACTGCTGCTCCGTCCCAACTCAACTCCCCATACACGATGACCCAGAAATACTAGCAGTCGCTCCAAAGATAGAACGACAGTGCTCTTATCGATAAGCGCTGCTGCTGCCACTCACGGCAGGCAAGCCAGCAGCTTAGTGACACCAGTAAATCGAACAAGAAACGGGACGGCAGTGCCGCAAAGGCAAGATGTCAAGTAATAAACGGCACGAACACGAGCCGCACACGGCTCAATTGTATATTGTTTTAATATTCTTAATATGGAGTGATAAGCAATCAATGCACCGTTTATTCACACGCCATACAACGGACTGCGTCGATTATTTAAGATGGCCTGCATTACGTTCAGTTAAATAATTTTATGATCTTAAACTTCCTAGTCTTTTCTAACATACAAGAAACGTCAAGAACACGAGACAGTCCACTCACAAACGACATAGATCGTCTAGGATTCCCTAGTAACTCAAAAATACAAAAACTGGCTGCAACTCCCTCTATTAGCTTTCTCGGCGGTTGCAGTTTGAAACTATGCACCACGTGGCGGTTCGTAACGGAAATCTCGAACGGAGAAGATTATTCTTATATCGGATAAATTGAACAAAAATCAATAAATGGTTCTTAATTAATCAATCGCGAAAAAGCCTCTGATAAATAAATTGTTACCATTAAACATATTTAAACATTCAAATACCTTTGTCCTGATTTCGACGCAGCGTTCTGAAGGAACGTCTGGTCGCTTGCTGTCTCCCAAAAAACTCCTCGTAACCGTTGCGTGGCTCTTTCTCCCGAGCAGCGCGAGGTGGTGGGGGAGGCCCATGACCAACCTCTGATAAGAAAACGTTTTTTCAAGACTTTGCACCTCTGGTCTAACCATCCTGTTCCTGCTCTTTGCCTTCCACTGACTGTGTTAAAGTTGGTGGAAGATTCTGAGACCCACTGTATCTCTGGTTTGTCTGCTACCACACTCAAAACATTCACACCTGACCACGTACTTTAAGGAGAGGTGGGAAAATGTAAATAGGGACACAGGACGTGCATATTGTAATGAGAATAAAAGACTTTGATCCATAATTGTTTTTACATGCATGTAATTTGGGGCTTAGATTATTTCACTGTTCATTAATTATGTAAAGTAATTGAATTTACGCTGATAATGTCTATCAGCTGATAGCAACATAACACTGATTTTAACAATGTAACGAAACCTATTGTGACGTTACAGCCTGAAGATGGAATTTGTATCCTGAAAGCTGGGTCGTGTCAATTATTTCATCGAAATAAATGATTCATCAAGAGCAAATGGAGCGGATTTATTAGTCATGGAATTAGCCACGGGTGTGAATATCACGCAAAGAGTATATTATGTTTGTATGTTACGCCTGTACTCATCATAATGGAATTCCAATACCTTGCACTGCTAGTTTCAAGCTGCCTCCAAATAGTGGTGTTAACCACCTCCGAAAGTGGACTATACAGAGATCGATAAGCCCATACACATCTCAGAACAATAACAAAACCCACAAAAGTTTTTGGAAGTCGTGTCATCGGCTCACGTAGGTGTGATAAGCTCACTGGACAAAAAAGTTGTCACCCCTGTGCGCACGCGCAGTAGGATCCTTAAGTCTTTACAGATGGCGCAGCGATCGAGTCATGCGCTGAACTGTGCGCTAACTACCTCAGCGTGAGCTCAGTGAAATAACATCCAGTGGGACATTTATGTTTCTAGCGGACATTGGACATAAATGTGAATGAAAGTAAGGACGTTACCGAGTGGCAAAAAAGGGCACTCGTGTTCCGCTGCGAACTGTTGACGCGACTAGAGGGAGAAGTTTAGCATATGTGGCGATGAAACACGACATAAGAACTGTGACCGAAAAAATATCTGGACTGGAGGGACCGGAGACGCGGATCACGGCTTGTGAATCAAAACCGCTTCCCAGTCCGACAGGAATCGCTGCAGTCAGTTAATAAATGTCCACCCGCACCTGTTAGCGAGAGAACATAGCAACGGGAATTGCATACAATGTACATTTGGAGTCGGTCACACAGCCACACAAAGACGACAGTACAAATGTTATGTATTTACAACAGAAAAAAGTTCAAAGGATTTGAGGAATATGTGACTGGTTTTATGAACACCGTCCCCACTACTCACTATATTACTTCTCGACTGACGTGCAACATCATCCGACTTGAATGCCACAGTATATGTGTGGGATAGGTTGGAACAGTGGTAGAGCATCTCTGCAGTTTATTGGAACTGCGTCCTCAGATCCACGGCGAGTGACTTAAGTCGGCTGTGACGTACCCGCACAAACTTGTGGACACGTATCCCAACCGAATAAAGGCGGTTATCAAGTCCAAGGGCGGAATTATACGGTATTCGATTATGCTTGTAATGATTTCTGCAGGGTGACCAGTATCTTGTTCGGTGAGCTTATCATCACAAATAATGTCTTCGTATTGTGTAATCTGCTATGAATTTCCTACTTCACTGCAACAACTTAAAAAATGGACGTTACGAGAAACAACGAACGCAGTAAAAAACAAATCGAGGATACCACTGTAAGCCGAGTAACGTAACCAGACACGGCCGACCAATTCGTCTACTGTAAGACAAGTCATTTGTGTACAGACGAAACCTGTAATATATTTTCGTTCAGCATCCTCAGATTTTGAGAAAAATAACACTTCATGATGCGAAGTGGATTGAAAAACGACGGGATCAGTAGATAATTTGCAGCTGAGCATTTTTCATCGGCGTATATGGGTCTGCAAACGCGTATTTACCTAGATATCGAGGAAAGAAACTGTTACAACTGTCGTTTCTGTACCCGTAAGGTAAATGAGCCCCGATCTCTCCCAACTATGCGTTTTCGTGAACTTGGCTGTCTATCTGCGTTTGGTTTCCCCCCCTTGTCGCGGTTACATCGTGGTTCTTCTTCCCTCTGCGTGTGGCAGCAGTGATGTGTATCGATATTTGCGCCATGTACCATCTTTGGTTTGGTGCATACAGTTTCCGGCAAGGGGGTCTCGAGGGAGTCGGTCGGTTGTTGCGAACGAGGGAAGTTCTCCGCGTGTTGCAGTCGGCTGGGGCCGCTGGCAGCCCCTGTGCAGTGTTGGAGCGTGTGTGGAGCTGTGCGATCGCTACGAGCTTCGTGGTTCACCGACCCAGGACGTCAAAGTAGAGTAGTGGTCTCAACTACCTAAGCAACGTCTGCTCATGTTGTGGTGGTTCGCTTTAGTGGTTCGCTGAGGTTTTCCGGTAAGTAGCACTGAGTGGTTCTACTGCTGAGATTTAGCCACCATCTGGAGCAGCGAACTATTTTGGTCGACTACGATATGAGTGCACCATGGAATTTTCTGTCTTGTGGCCGTTAGTGTTCTGGTTACCTGCCCTGGGCACTGACGTAAATTCAGGCAGTGTTCTTTTGAGCGAGTTAGCTATTACTGTGTTTCAAATTCAAGTGTTCCAACGGAATTTTCTGACTAGTGGCCGTTAGTGTTCCGGTTACCTGCTCTGGCCACTAACGTAATTTCCGGCAGCGTCCTTTCCTCCCTATTGTCGCTGTTCAACATGGTGTGCAATTTTGACAGCTATTACATACTTCACGTTTGTAACATTGCCGGTTGGGGTTCTCATATACTGATAGACGGGAAGGAAGTTGTTGTGTCGGTCGGTCCGTGGCTGACCCTAGCTGGGGTCCGACGGATCAAGTATAGGTGGGCTCACCACCTGTCTCACCTATGTGAACGAGGGCAGACCGACCTCCCTGGAGGCCTTCTGCGTGCCACCTGCTTTTAATTATCTCTTGTCAGCTATTTTAAATTTTGGGCTTATGTTTATTGTTTGTTTCTTAAAATTTTGCAAAATTAATTTTAAATGTACCTTTCAAGCTTAAACACTGCGGCCTTCTGCCTTTAAAGATTATGGTAATACATTTAGAAATTTTGAAGTTTGATTGTGGCCCTCAGCCACTGGTATTGCACCTTGCATATGTTGTTTCTTTAAATTATTTTATTGCTACGTTAATCGGATTTTCTATCTTGTTGATGTTTAAGATCTCTTGTTGTTAAAAATGCTGGCCTTCTGCCTTTAAAGGTCTATGGTAATATACTCTGAAGTTTTGAAATTTAATTGTGGCCCTCAGGCATTTGTGTTGCACCTTGCATATGTTGCCTTTTGGGTTTTAAATTATTTTATTGCTATCTCAATTGAATTTTTGATTTTTTAAGGTTTCTTGTTGGCCTTCTGCCCTTAAAGATCTATGGTAATATATTCTAAAATTTTGGAAATTAATTGTTGCCCTCATCCATTTGTATTGCACTTTGCGTATGTTGTTTTTTAAATTATTTTATTGCTATCTTAATTGGATTTTTATCTTGTTAAGATTTCTTGTTGGAGGCCTTCAGCCGTGAAAGAGTTGCTAAATTACAATAAATGACAATTAGAAGCAGAAACTGACCTCAACCCTTGGCCCTGTCCACAACCCTATTACCTGTTTTGCCCAGCGGGTTTAAGGGCGTATCAGTAAACACTGTTCAGTATACACTGTGGTGACAAAAGTCACAGAAAACCTCCTAATATCGCGTCGGATATCCTCTTGCCCGGCGTAGTGCAGCATCTCGACGTGGCACACACTCAGCTACTCGCTGATGGAAGACCTTTGCAAAAGTATTGACCCGTGCTGTTTCCATTACCGTCGAAAATTGCGAAAGTCTCTCCTGCTGCAGGATTTCGTGTACGAACTGACCTCTCGACTATGTCCCATAAATGATCGATGGGATTCACGTGGGGCGATATGGGTGGCCAAATCGTTAGCTCGCATCGTCCAGAATGTTCTTGAAACCAATCGCGAACGATTTTGGCCTCGGAGGATAACATTGCTGGTAAACGTCGCATCGACAACGGCGTCATTACAGACACATTAGGGAAGGATGGCGAAGGAAATCGGCCGTGCCGTTCCAAAGAAACCATCGCGGCATTTGCCTGAAGAGATTTAGGTTCAAAATGGCTCTGAGCACTACGGGACTTAACATCTGTGGTCATCAGTCCCCTAGAACTTCGAACTACTTAAACCTAACTAACCTAAGGATATCACACACATCCATGCCCGAGGCAGGATTCGAACCTGCGACCGTAGCGGTCACGCGGTCCCAGACTGAAGCGCCTAGAAGCGCACGGCCACAGCGGCCGGCGCGATTGAGGGAAATCACGGGAAACCTGAATCAGGATTGCCAGACGCGGGTATGAACCGTCATCCTCCCGAAAGCGAGTCCACTGTGTTAATCTTTGCGATTGTGAGCCTATGATATGGTGTACCATTATTTGGCAACATGTAGTTCATGAATTGCTGCAGACAGTCTACAAGTAGCCGAACGTAAGCATTTTCAGTCATTGATCGGTTCAGTTGGACCAGAGGACCCAGACACAGCCCATACCACTATGGAGCCACTGTCAGCTTCCAGTAGTTCATGAATTGCTACAGATTTCAATGCTAGGTCATCAGTACGTGTCAGCGTCGGAATCATTCAAAGAAACATAATCGATATGGGCTTTCTGAGCCAAAGTCCCACTCCTGTACTCTTGATGACTGCGCAACACAAAGCTTTATGTCTCGCCTGGGCCAGTGAACACCGACGTTGGACTGTTGATGACTGGAAACTTGTAGCCTGGTCGGACGAGTCTCGTTTCTAATTGTATCAAGCGGATGGACGTGTACAGGTATGGAGACAACATCATAAATCCATGGTACCTGCATGCCACCAGGGGACTGTTCAAGCTGACAGAGTCCATTTAATGGTGTGGGGCGTGTGCAGTTGGAGTGATACGACTCTGACAGGTGACACGTATGTTAGCATCCTGTCTGATCCCCTGCATCCACTCATGTCCATAATGCTTTCCGCATTCCGACAGACTAGGGCAATTCCAGCAGGACAAGGCGACACCCCACACGTCCAGAATTGCCTCAGAGTAGCTCCAGAAACACTCTTTTGAGTTTAAACACTTTCGCTGGCCACCTAATTCCCTAGATATCAACATTATTGATCATACTTGGGATGCATTGCAACGTGCTGTTCAGGAGAGCTCTCCACCCTGTGGTACTCTTACTGATTTATGGATAGCCCTGCTCCCATGGTGTCATTTCTCTTCATCAGTATTCCAGACATTAATCGAGTCAATGCCACGCTGTGTTGCGGCACTTCTGCGTGTTTGCGGGGGCCCTACACTATATTAGGCAAGTGTACCAGTTTCTTAGGCTCTTCAGTGTATTTGATGTCATCCATCTACTTGTATCAGTAGATGACATTGTAACCTCTCTTTGTTAACAGAATTTCAAATACTAGTATTTCGGTATGATTCATGAAGATGTTGGCTAGTGTCTCGGAAATAGATAAACTCGTAGGCAAACATCTTTGACCGTAGTACTCCTAATTGAATTCAAAACAGTTTTGTTGTGTTATTAACTGTAACAATGTTATTGTTTCATCCACATGTTCCTGAGGAAGCTGCTTGTGTTTCATCAGGTTTTCTTCAGTTAGTTTAATGACCTTTTTAACATGGATGTTAATGTAATGATAATGTACAGTTTTCCTAAATCGAAGCAAAGCAACATTGTTGTACATGATTTCTTTATTATCTGTTGTATTTTTAGCTAAATAGCAATTTTTCTTGTCCTACAATTTTCAGATGTATAATACTGAATGAACAGAGATTGCATCTGCACTGTTAGTAGGTTTGTAGGAGGTACACAATCATTTACAATTCACCTCATGGGAATGGCGGTCTTATGGATTCTGGGCTGGCATCTCATATTGGGTGCCTTCAGGTTTTCTTGTACAAGTGTTGTTTCTCCCTGAGTGAAAAGTATACACTATGTTATCGAAAGTGTTTTTAACATGTGTTCAAAATGTATATGTTGGGATGGATTTTGAATTTTATATGTCATTTTCGGAGGTAGAGTCCATGGTAAATCAAAGTTACATGGTAAATATTATGTTTGTTTGGAGGTACATGTTTACAGTGCTCATAGAAATTTAAAGCCCCTCGCCACAATATCGTAACATTCTAAACCAAAACGTCCCTATGACGTCAGAATCCAAGAAATCAATGTAAGCTGACGAACTGAGGATACAAGGGCAGTCTGTATGGCCTGAGAATACAAGATTGTGATCCAAGATGACGGTCTGCAGATACGAGGACAGTACGTATGATATTACAATCCAAGACGGCGACCCCAGATAGTGACCTGGAGATATGAGGACAGTCTACATAGACGCCATGTCACTTACATCTAAGATGGTGGACATATGGAAATGAGGACGACCTGGTGGTTGTAGGATCCCTTAATCTAATCTGAAAATGGCCGGACATTCGATAAATCATCGGTTTTTGCCACTCTGATGATGGTACTGTTCACTCTTGCACATGATACGCTTGTACTATGCTTAAACAATTCCTCCGCCAGTCCTCCAAAATTGCAGTTCCGATAATTGTCAACCTTCGTTTGAATCTCAAGAGCTGACTTGTTCTACCTTTAAGACGGAACGTATCACATATTGTTGTCAAATACTTGTCATTATGCAAGGGGCGTTTGAAAAGTTCGTGCAAAGTCCGAGAGATGGCACCACCGGCGCGTATCGAGGTCATGTTTAGTTAGTAGCAAATGGTTCAAATGGCTCTGAGCACTATGGGACTTAACTTCTGAGGTCATCAGTCTCCTACAACTTAGAACTACTTAAACCTAACTAACCTAAGGACATCACACACATCCATGCCCCGGTCAGGATTCGAATTTGCGATTGTAGCGGTCACGCGGTTCCAGACTGTAGCGCCTAGACCAGCCAGGCCACTCAGGGTAGCAGTTGGTAGCATCTTTGGAAAGAGCGCACACCAAGTTTCAACCGTATTGGTCCACTTGTTTTTGTTTGGCATTAGTGTGAATCAAGGAAGTCGAGTGATTGTCAAAACAAGGACAAAAAACAATTTCATGTGCTGATTAAACATTACTTTATGACATGCAAAACGCCTCAGGAGACCAAAGAGAAGCTTGATAAACATTACGATGACTCTGCACATTCGATTAGAACAGTTTATAAGTGGTTTGAAAATTTTCAGACTGCCCATATGGGCACAAGTTATGCTGAACGTTCTGGACGCCCTGTGGAAATTACAACTCCAGAAATCATTGATAAAATTCAGGATATGGTGATGGATGACAGAAGAGATAAATTCTGCCGAAATTTTTACAAAGGTACAGACGGTGTTTAGAAAGGATAGATTGCATTCAACCGGTGGTGGAGTGTTCGTCGCTGTTAGTAGTAGTTTATCCCGTAGTGAAGTAGAAGTGGATAGTTCCTGTGAATTATTATGGGTGGAGGCTACACTCAACAACCGAGCTAGGTTAATAAATGGCTCCTTTTACCGACCTCCCGACTCAGCAGCATTAGTGGCAGAACAACTGAGAGAAAATTTGGAATACATTTCACATAAATTTTCTCAGCATGTTATAGTCTTAGGTGGAGATTTCAATTTACCGGATATAGACTGGGACACTCTGAAACGTCCCCTTTGAACAATTATACATGAATGTGCTTAAACTGACACACAATATTTTGTTAGCGCAACGCAATCTGACTTTCAAAATTCCCTACAAAAGAATGGCCCTGACTAACATTAAACTATACCTTTCACAAATCACTTACCCGACAAAAATCTTCGCTGCTCAAGCTACTGCAATACAGCGAGCGCCACTACTGCCAGCTAAATAAAAGATTCAAACTATGGAAGGCACTAACTACTGATAGGGATAGTTAGCAAATGAAAGATATTAATAGAGAACAAACAATGTATTTACCTTGATATCATCATACACTCCTGGAAATGGAAAAAAGAACGCATTGACACCGGTGTGTCAGACCCACCATACTTGCTCCGGACACTGTGAGAGGGTTGTACAAGCAATGATTACACGCACGGCACAGCGGACACACCAGGAACCGCGGTGTTGGCCGTCGAATGGCGCTAGCTGCGCAGCATTTGTGCACCGCCGCCGTCAGTGTCAGCCAGTTTGCCGTGGCATACGGAGCTCCATCGCAGTCTTTAACACTGGTAGCATGCCGCGACAGCGTGGACGTGAACCGTATGTGCAGTTGACGGACTTTGAGCGAGGGCGTATAGTGGGCATGCGGGAGGCCGGGTGGACGTACCGCCGAATTGCTCAACACGTGGGGCGTGAGGTCTCCACAGTACATCGATGTTGTCGCCAGTGGTCGGCGGAAGGTGCACGTGCCCGTCGACCTGGGACCGGACCGCAGCGACGCACGGATGCACGCCAAGACCGTAGGATCCTACGCAGTGCCGTAGGGGACCGCATCGCCACTTCCCAGCAAATTAGGGACACTGTTGCTCCTGGGGTATCGGCGAGGACCATTCGCAACCGTCTCCATGAAGCTGGGCTACGGTCCCGCACACCGTTAGGCCGTCTTCCGCTCACGCCCCAACATCGTGCAGCCCGCCTCCAGTGGTGTCGCGACAGGCGTGAATGGAGGGACGAATGGAGACGTGTCGTCTTCAGCGATGAGAGTCGCTTCTGCCTTGGTGCCAATGATGGTCGTATGCGTGTTTGGCGCCGTGCAGGTGAGCGCCACAATCAGAACTGCATACGACCGAGGCACACGGGGCCAACACCCGGCATCATGGTGTGGGGAGCGATCTCCTACACTGGCCGTACACCACTGGTGATCGTCGAGGGGACACTGAATAGTGCACGGTACATCCAAACCGTCATCGAACCCATCGTTCTACCATTCCTAGACCGGCAAGGGAACTTGCTGTTCCAACAGGACAATGCACGTCCGCATGTATCCCGTGCCACCCAACGTGCTCTAGAAGGTGGAAGTCAACTACGCTGGCCAGCAAGATCTCCGGATCTGTCCCCCATTGAGCATGTTTGGGACTGGATGAAGCGTCGTCTCACGCGGTCTGCACGTCCAGCACGAACGCTGGTCCAACTGAGGCGCCAGGTGGAAATGGCATGGCAAGCCGTTCCACAGGACTACATCCAGCATCTCTACGATCGTCTCCATGGGAGAATAGCAGCCTGCATTGCTGCGAAAGGTGGATTTACACTGTACTAGTGCCGACATTGTGCATGCTCTGTTGCCTGTGTCTATGTGCCTGTGGTTCTGTCAGTGTGATCATGTGATGTATCTGACCCCAGGAATGTGTCAATAAAGTTTCCCCTTCCTGGGACAATGAATTCACGGTGTTCTTATTTCAATTTCCAGGAGTGTATATAAATATAGCAGTTCATGACAAATTTCAAAACTCCGCCATCTCTCTCCCCACATCCACCACTGCTGGCGGCTCACCTCCAACTGCGCAACGCTACGCGCTGTTCACATCCAGCTGCCGCTGCCCAACACTACAATGGCGAGTATTACAACAATGCAGAGCAGCCACAGACTGCACACAGCACAGCCAGTGATTTTCATACAGAGGTGGCGTTACCAATAAAAAAACCTAAACAGCCTACTTACAACTCAGATGTTTAGGACGGGTGGTAGGGACAGAGCATCGAGTGACATTATACTGAGTGCACTATCTGAATATTACCTCGAGCAATTAAACAGTGAACCGACTCGTGGAGATAACATCTTGGACCTACTTATAACAAACAGACCCGAACTTTTCGAATCTGTATGTGCAGAACAGGGAATCAGTGATCATGGTGGTGGTGGTTAGTGTTTAACGTCCCGTAGACAACGAGGTCATTAGAGACGGAGCGCAAGCTCGGGTTAGGGAAGGATTGGGAAGGAAATCGGCCGTGCCCTTTCAAAGGAACCATCCCGGCATTTGCCTGAAACGATTTAGGGAAATCACGGAAAAACTAAATCGGGATGGCCGGAGACGGGATTGAACCGTCGTCCTCAGTGATCATAAGGCCTTTGCAGCATCCCTGAATATGGAAGTTAATAGGAATATAAAAAAAGGGAGGAAGGTTTATCTGTTTAGCAAGAGTAATAGAAGGCAAATTTCAGACTACCTAACAGATCAAGGCGAAAATTTCTGTTCCGACACTGACAATGTTGAGTGTTTATGGAAAAAGTTCAAGGCAATCGTAAAATGCGTTTTAGACAGGTACGTGCCGAGTAAAACTGTGAGGGACGGGAAAAACCCACCGTGGTACAACAACAAAGTTAGGAAACCACTGCGAAAGCAAAGAGTGCTTCACTCCAAGTTTAAACGCAGCCAAAACCTCTCAGACAAACAGAAGCTAAACGATGTCAAAGTTAGCGTAAGGTGGACTATGCGTGAAGCGTTCAGTGAATTCGAAAGTAAAATTCTATGTACCGACTTGACAGAAAATCCTAGGAAGTTCTGGACTTACGTTAAATCAGTAAGTGGCTCGAAACAGCGTATCCAGACACTCCGGGATGATGATGGCCTTGAAACAGAGGATGACACGCGTAAAGCTGAAACACTAAACACCTTTTTCCAAAGCTGTTTCACAGAGGAAGACCGCACTGCAGTTCCTTCTCTGAATCCTCGCACAAACGAAAAAATGGCTGACTTCGAAATAAGTGTCCAAGGAATAGAAAAGCAACTGGAATCACTCAACAGAGGAAATTCCACTAGACCTGACGGGATACCTATTCGATTCTACACAGACTACGTGAAAGAACTTGCCCCCCTTCTAACAGCCGTGTACTGCAAGTCTCTAGAGGAACGGAGGGTTCCAAATGATTGGAAATGAGCACAGGTAGTCCCAGTCTTCAAGAAGGGTCGTCGAGCAGATGCGCAAAACTATAGACCTATATCTCTGACGTCGATCTGTTGTAGAATTTTAGAACATGTTTTTTGCTCGAGTATCATGTCGTTTTTGGAAACCCAAAATCTACTATGTAGGAATCAACATGGATTCCGGAAACAGCGATCGTGCGAGACTCAACTCGCTTTATTTGTTCATGAGACCCAGAAAATATTAGATACAGGCTCCCAGGTAGATGCTACTTTTCTTGACTTCCGGAAGGCGTTCGATACAGTTCTGCACTGTCGCCTGATAAACAAAGTAAGAGCATACGGAACATCAGACCATCTGTGTGGTTGGATTGAAGTGTTTTTAGCAAACAGAACACGGCATGTTGTTATCAATGGAGAGACGTCTACAAACGTTAAAGTAACCTTTGGCGTGCCACAGGGGAGTGTTATGGGACCACTGCTTTTCACAATATATTTAAATGACCTAGTAGATAGTGTCGGAAGTTATATGCGACTTTTCGCGGATGATGCTGTAGTATACAGAGAAGGTGCAGCATTAGAAAATTGTTGCGAAATGCAGGAAGATCTGCAGCGGATAGGCACTTGGTGCAGGGAGTGGCAACTGTCCCTTAACATAGACAAATATAATGTATTGCGAATACATAGAAAGAAGTATCCTTTATTGTATGATTATATGATAGCGAAACAAACACTGGTAGCAGTTACTTCTGTAAACTATCTGGGAGCATGCGTGCGGAACGATTTGAAGTGGAATGATCATATAAAATTAATTGTTGGTAAGGCGGGTACCAGGTTGAGATTCATTGGGAGAGTGCTTAGAAAATGACGTCCACCAACAAAGGAGGTGGCTTACAAAACACTCGTTCGACCTATACTTGAGTATTGCTCATCAGTGTGGGATCCGTACCAGATCGGGTTGACGGAGGAGATAGAGAAGATCCAAAAAAGATGGCGCGTTTCGTCACAGGGTTATTTGGTAACCGTGATAGCGTTACGGAGATGTTTAATAAACTCAAGTGGCAGACTCTGCAAGAGAGGCGCTCAGCATCGCGGTGTAGCTTGCTCTCCAGGTTTCGAGAGGGTGCGTTTCTGGATGAGGTATCGAATATATTGCTTCCCCCTACTTATACCTCCCGAGGAGATCACGAATATAAAATTAGAGAGATTAGAGCGCGCACGGAGGCTTTCAGACAGTCGTTCTTCCCGCGAACCATACGCGACTGGAACAGGAAAGGGGCAATGACAGTGGCACGTAAAGTGCCCTCCGCCACACACCGTTGGGTGGCTTGCGGAGTATAAATGTAGATGTAGATGTAGATGTAGAAGAGTTAAGGTGCGTGATAGTGCTAATGCTGTGGGCATCTCGAATGAACAGGTACACAATATTTTGCATAAACATTTGGAGATGAGAAAGCCATCCGCAAGATGGGTTCCGCCATTGCTCACGCTTGATCATAAACGGAGTCGTGTGAAGTGTTGCAAGGATGGTTTGCAGCTGTTCAGGAAGAATCCACAGGACTTTAAGCGTCGTTTCGTCTCCGTGAATGAAACATCGATACATTACTATACTCCTGAGACCAAACAACATTCTAAAAAATGGGTTACCAAGGGAGAATCTGCACCAAAAAAAGCGAAGACCATTCCTTCGGTCGGAAAGGTTAAGGTGACTGTCTTTTGGGATTCGCAAGGGTTAATCCTCATCGAATATCTAGAAAAGAGTAAAAGAGCTACTGGTGCATATTATTCATCGTTATTGGACCGTTTGGAAACCGAGCTGCTAGAAAAGCGCTGGCGATTGGACTGCAAAAAAGTCATTTTCCATCACCACAATGCATCAGCACACACCTCAGTAGCTGTGGTCGCAAAATTAATGGAAATAGGATTCCAACTCGTTTCACATCCCCCTATTCTCCCTCGGACTACTATCTGTTCCCCAATTTGAAGAACTGGCTGGCGGGACCAAGATTTTATTCAAACGAGGAGGTGATTGCAGCAACTAATAGCTATTTTGCAGACTTGGACGATTCCTATTATTTGGAAGGGATCAACAAATTAGAACAGCGTTGCACGAAGTGTATAAGTCTAAAAGGAGACTATGTCGAAAAATAAAAAAGGTTTACCCCAAACACGAAGTAGTTTTTATTTTTGCGCGCACTTTTCAAACGCCCCTCGTAATGTCCAGTGGGATATGTATTCACTTGCACCTATGTTATTTGAGCGAATACAGCACCGGGGAGGGCCCTCTGCCATACTTGCAAAGTTCGCCACCAGGCCGTAAGCTGCATATAGCCATGTACCATGAATCTTGAGTGCCTTGTCAGCCTGGGTTGGACCAACGCAAGAGTTATCCTGCCACTGCCCCTAGCAAAAGCCATCTGGTCGCACTGGAAATACTGTACATTGCGTACTGCCAGTTGCCGGCCGGTGTGGCCTAGCGGTTCAAGGCGCTTCAGTCTGGAACCGCGCGACCGCTACGGCCGCAGGTTCGAACCCTGCCTCGGGCATGGATATGTGTGATGTCCTTAGGTTAGTTAGGTTTAAGTAGTTCGAAGTTCTAGGTGACTGATGACCTCAGATGTTACGTCCCATAATGCTCAGAGCCATTTGAATTTCGTACTGCCAATTGAAATGCCTAACATGTTGTGATACTGTTTGTAATGGCTCTGCAGTCGCAGCCCATGTGTCATAAAATGGTAGGAGGAGCAGAGAATTTTAAATGCGAGAAGCACACTTGTGCGTTACCGCGCATTGAAACTGTCAGGGAAACTGAAAATTCTTCCCAGTTTAAAAATGAACAATAACCCACACGTAAATTCTGCAGTGGCAATCTGTGTGTGTGTGTTTTGTGTGTGTGTGTGTGAATTCCTAAGGGACCAAGCTGCTAAGGTCGTCGGTCCCTAGGGTTTCACACTACTTAAACTAACTTACACTAACTTATACTAAGAACAACACAGACACCCATGCCCGAGGGAGGACTTGAACCTCTGGCGGGAGGGACTGCGCAATCCGTGACATGGCGCCTCAAACCCCGATTCCATTCGGCGCGCCGGGCAATCTATGAAAAAGGGAGATGCGCATCTGGCATCCTGGTGCAGTGGGTGAGAAACCGTGGAAAGAGCAGGTTCTTTAAATCCATAAAAAATTATATATGGGGTTGATGAAAGCTATGATGAAAATTATGGTAATTGCTTGTTATTCTATAAATTCGTCTTTCCTATGTGCTGCAGCCACTTACAAACGAAAATGGAGAATGAAACACACTTTTTCTTATTTACAAGTCGAGTTGTAGCCCTCAACAGCATGGCAAATACACACTGATCGGTCAGAACATTATGACTACCGACCTACTATTGATATAAACACGTCCAGGCGATAGGAACATCGCCTGAGGAGGAATGACTGTTAGTCAGACACAAACACGGTGCACATAGTATCGATCAGCGTTCTGTCCACGTGTAGAATGGGGAAGGAGCGCAATACATCTGATTTTGACCGAAGGGTGAATGTGATGTCCCAGAGACTCGGCACGAGCATTTCGGAAACTGCACGACTTTTCAGATGTTCAAGGAGTACTGCGATGAGTGTCTTCGACAAGTGGTGAAGCCAACCAGACAGCGTGAGGTTGGGCGGCCATCCCTCATTATCGACGTTGGATATCACAGGCTGGGAAGACTTGAAAAACAGGAAAGGCGGCGATCTGTAGCGGAACTAACATCAGATTTTAACTCCTGGGCAGGGTACAAGAGTGTCTGAACACATCTAACGATGGGCCTTCGCAGCCAATGGCCCGTGCATATGCCAATGTAAACACCACACCATTGGGAACTACTATTGAAATTGGCACGCAACCAGTGGCACTGAACGTTGGCGCAGTGGCAGGGCGTTGCATGGTCTGATGAAACCCCATCATCATGCCGATGGGAGGGCGCGAATCTGTAGTCTTCCAGGGGAACAGCTCCTTGACACCTGTACTGCTGGACAGAGACAAGCTGGCAGTGACTCCATTATGCTCTGGGGAACGTTCACGTTTAAATCCATGGGTCCAGTGGTGCTCGTGCAAAGCACCATTGCGGACAAGGGAGTATCACACACTGATTGCAGACCACCTACATCGCTTCATAACGAACATGTTTCCGGATGGCAGTGACATTTTTCAGCAAGGGAATGGGCCGTGTCACGAGCTCAGGAGTGTGATGGGGTGGTTCGAGGTACACAGTGGCGAGTTGCAATTGGTGTGCTGGCCCCCAACTCGTCAGATCCAAACCCGATCAAACACGTCTGGGATGTGATTGAATGTGTCATCAGAGGTCATCGCGCACCTCCACGGAGTTAAGAGAATTAGGTGGCCTGTGTGTGTTGATGGGGTGTAAACTCACACCAATGACCGGCTACTAGGTAGGTGGTCATTATGTTGTGTCTGAGCGGTGTACGTGATTAAAAAAGAATGACATTTTTACAAGAGTGGAAATCAATAAACTAGGTGCATAAGCCATTTACAGGCGGAATAACTCTGCTCACGTACCTGAAACGGGATTCTCCAGTGAGAATCGCCTCTTGATGAGATGCAGGTGGACAGCCCACAACTGGCTGCCCCTATGTCTACTCAGAACAGAGCCATGAGTGAAGCATCACTGCTCAGAAGATGCTGGCCACCACACGTTATCAATGATATTTATTGCCTCTTTTTGAGAAATGGTAATCATTGCTTAATAGCACATTTCTGTACGTTACATCATCGATACTGTGTGGCACAAAATGAAAAGGTTGCTGATGGCATTGATATGAGTCAAATTTGGCACATAAAATATAATGCATAGTATTTTCCAGTAAGAAATGTAGTTTATGAAGTCAAAGAACGATTCCACTGTAGCTGCAGAAAGTTTTCTTGATCGTGATCTCTCTCACACAGACATTTTGTATGTTTCATACTTCTAATAATGAACTACTAAGTCCAACAACAGCTGCAAAACGCTTGAAATGTTAACCGTCTCTCTCTTTATGACACTGCATCAGTTGAGTTGTTATATAAGTTTTATCTCATTTAAGATGTATTAAGTCCTTTCGACGTAGTGACGACTTGGACTGTAAAGTCACTCTGTGGGTTCTGTGTAGTCTTTTACTTCTACACCTGTCTGAGGTACTTAGTTTTGAGAGTTCACTATGTAAAGCTGTACAACATTTATAAATAATGAAAGCCAATTTGTTACAGCTTTTTCTGTAAAATGGGACAGTTTTTAATAATTTTAGTGTAACATGAGGTATTTTGTTACAGCTGCCAATGCTCCATTACTCTATTGCATTGCAACAGCTGAACTATCAAGACTTATATCATGTAAAAATGTTCTATGTCTCTTTGATACAGCAATACCTGGACTGTAAATTCACGGCTCCTTACATCAAGAACTTGTCTACCAGGTATAGATGTATGCTGTACATGGACAAGTATTCGTTTGTACTTACATAGCACTTCTACTACATGCTCCTGCCTATACGTTAATGTTACATGGGCGTCTCTTACTGGATATGTAAATCACTCTGGATGTCAAATATAATTTTGTTATATCAACTGGAGAATTTATTCAATAATTTGAAGTTTTTATGATATGAAACACAGTTTAGAAAGATGGTGTTTTCTCTTTTTAAATTTGAGCTAACAATTAAAAGTATACAAATACCATATATATATATAAATGCACACACTTCTCTTGCAATGCCAGGTAATGATGTTGCTAATGCAGCTGCATACATCGAAATTAGTTTCAAAGGCCTCCATTGAAATTTTCTGAATTGTCATATTTGTAAACCCATACCATACATTTCCAAAAAATATTCCCAGTTCCCAAGACGATCATACACTGCACACTGGATGGCTGAGCTAGCACACATCATGTTCGTGACTGTAGATTCATTTTAGTGAATGGACTATGTGGTATTATCGTTGTTGTATATTTTCACTGTTCTTGGGTAGTTCCAACACATTTTGTATGACAATCCAGTAACAATGTAGCCATTTGAACATCGATCGTTCATCATTGAGCATTGCAGTTATTTGCGCTGAATTCTGACGTGATTGGTACCATTCATGGTCTCAAAGCACTAACTTCATATCATTAAATTGTGGATTTTCAAAAATTAGCACAACACTGAACTCATGGTCTGCGGACATACCTACAACAATGTGTTTACTGTCACTTGCACTCACACCCAAATTTACATATGTCAGACACTCAGATGTGTGACGATACATTGTCAACCAAAACACCGATTTAGTTCGTACTGTGTGCTGTCGTCCAGTAGAAGATGCGTAAACTGTTATTAAAAGTAACGCCAATACAACAGAGTCTAGGCAAACCATATCTCTGACGTACTCTCTGGTAGGTGACTTGGTAGCGCGTCAGATTGTTGCGCTAAAGATACCGAGTTCCAGACGCACTAATCGTAATTTTATTTAACACATTACGCGTGAAATTGTTATATGGGAGAACATTTTTCTGCCACGTAAAAGGACGTTTCGGAGTTTGTAGTTATATTCTTTTGGCAGTATGCTTTCGCTTCATTAATTGAAAGTAGTAAACCTGTAGCGTACATTTGTATAGATAACACCACACCTATCTACACAATGTACTCTATTGGACTGCTACTTTCAATTAATGTAGCGAAGGCAGACTGCCAAAACAACATTACTACGAACTATGAAACGTCCTTTCACAAGGCAGAAAAATGTTCTCACGTACTAAAATTTCACGCGTAGTCTTTAAAAAAAGAATTCGCCATCAGTGGGTTTCGACCTCGTGACCCTTAGTACAACGACCTGATACTCTACCAGCTCACCTGCCTTCTTTCTTGATCACTTTTTGTTCGTTATTGGTCGTTGTTTCTGGTTGGGGCGCACGTCCCATGACGCCTGTTCAGGATCATCTTCGATCCAGTCACTCATTTTTATTTTATTACACAAGGCAGCTAACTCTCTGACCGAACACGCTGAGCTACCATATTGATAACCAGAGATCTTCACATTAGGACCTTACAGATGCTGTTTGCCTATACTCTGGAGTTCTGGTGTTACTTTTAATTACCATTTACACATTTTCTACTGGATTACAGCACACAGCACGAAATAATCGGTGTTTTCGTTGATACTCTATCGACATACGACGTTTGGTACGGACCTCAGTGTCTTACATCTGGAGGTTTAGGAGTCAGCTGAAAAGATACTGAGAATAACACCACTTTGATAGCTGCACTATACCAAGGCTTGAGTGGTGCAGACGTTAGTGATAGTGGTAACTCTGTGTCTGAAATGAATTTAAAATTGCTGACTTCGTATCTGCTCCTTGTATCATGTGCACTAGACAATGCTGGTGGCACGATGACAGGTGCCAATGTTGGACTTACTGGAAACTAAAAGTGTGGAGAGAGGGTAGCGTAGCTGCACCCAGCTTGGTGTGGCACTAACAGCATTTGGCTTTACGCCGTCTATGCCCTAGTGGTGAAATTTCTGAGTGTCGAAGGAACTCTCTACTTTGTGTTCTATCATTCAATAATAAAGGTGCAAATGAACAACTGTATCACTACATATGATGGTGACAAGTGTTTCACAACCAAATATGGGCTATTCAGTTTTAAAGATAGAACAGGTCAGCTCTTGGGTTTCAAACTTACGAGTTGCAACGTTGGGAATGGAGGGGGTTGGTAGAATTGTTTAATAATAGCACAAGTGAATTGTAAAGAATGGGGAAAACCGATGATTTTGTGAATTCCTGCACCATTTTAAACTTGGAACAAGTGATCTTCCAACCGCAAAGGCTGTCCTCCTTTCCCTAGACAAATCATCTTGGATTTGTTCTCAGATCCCCTGTTCACCATCTTGGATTTCCTTCTTAGATTATGACGTCATAGTGAACGTCCTAGTGTCCCCTGGTCACCATCTTTGATTGGGGCATCGTAGAGAGTGTCCTAATATATCCAGGTCACTACCTCGGATCGTCACATTGGGTTCTCGTCCCACAGACAGCCCTTGAATTTCACACTAACGGATTAATGTCCCACCGCATTTTTTAAAATTTCAGGCCAATTTATACTTAGTATAATACCCCAACTTCCACAGTTGTATCATTGGCTGGGGTAAAACCCTGTAGCACACTAACACTGTTTGAATTTCCTACCATTCTTCAGTTTACCATCACTTTGCAATAGGGCAATCAGTCAATATCAGAGGCGTGGCTGCAATCTGGTAACTATCCATGACATTATCAATGATGTCATAGGGTTAGAGGGATTGAAGGGGTGGGGGAGGGGGGCATGGTTGTGGGAGTAGAAGTAGGGGAATGGAGCAGTGGGGGAAGGGTGAGGTGAGGGGAGTGGGGAGGTGAAACTGAGGGGGTGGGTAAGGTGGAGGGGCAGTGAGTATGTGAGTGGAAGGTGAAGGATGAGAGGGAGTGGGGAGGGGGAGGACAAAATCTGGCAACAATGAACACTGTTCTCATTCTCTTTCAGTTTCGTACTGAGAAGGACTATGTAGGTAGTTAGTAACATTTTTAACGTTTCTTTTATTGAAACGAGTCAGTTTACAGGGTTTGTATAAGGTATACATATACGTATACAGTGTGGCCCACTGCCAGCCCGTTCGATGCTCCCATCTCCTCCAGACTTTCTCCTTCAATTTTTGTGCCCTTAGCATCCTCCCATTCCATTGCCATCCTCTCTCCGTCTTATGGTGACAACACTCTGCTATTCTCGAACAGTGCTAACATAAGCATTTGACCTCCTCCCACATTTTTCATCATTCTGCCTTTCTTTCTGCCTGCTGCTTACCCTCCCCCCCTCCCCTATCCTTGATTCCTCCACACCTTCCTGGGCCACTTGTTTTCTGTGTGTGGGTCATTCCCAACTCACACATTTACCTTCTGCTCTGACAGATGGCTCCAAGGCACACATTGCGCCTAATGTGCGGCCCTGCCTGGTGCCGCCTCTGTCTAGTCATCGACCCCTCCCCCGCCCCCCCTGCCACCCCTCGCCCCCCATTGTGCTCCCATTGCGGTCGTGTCTTATGACCTTGCGGACTTCCTTACACCTCCTGGTCTCCATTCTTGGAAGTTTCACTGTTTCACTGTTTTTCTCCTTCTTGCCTCTGGCTAGCTGGCTTCACCATCTCAATAAAGGTGGAGAAGCTGTGTAAGCACTCGCCTGGCAACCTGCCATTACATAACACATACGCAGCCAGCAGGTTACCGTACCCCACATGTCCTCCAAGCAGCCAGACACATTCGAAAATCACAACTCTCCTCATACACGCTCCTCAGTATGAGAACAGCAGCACGTCCCACTCCAAAAACGCCAGAGGACTACAGCGACATGCCCATCCCTCTGTGCATGTGCCAGTCTCCAGCATGCTCCAGAAGAGACTCCAGCATCGTCCGCCAGCAGTGCGCAGTGACGACCGCGGTACTGCATACTAAATTTCCTCAATCTCCGCACAGCTCCACCATCGGTAGCGATTTTCGGCGGCAGCCTTCAGCTCCATCCCAATCTGTGGCTGGACTTGACCCAGTGTGTTTGAGGACTCCGACCAACACACCAATCTGCCTGCACCTGACTGATCGGGACACACACACAGACACCAGCTGTATAACTGCCTAAGAAATAAACAAGATACTGAGCAGACGCCAATGAAGGACACCAATTTGGATTACATCTACATATTGTACAGACTCCACAGACCATCATACGGTGCGTGGTAGGTGGTACCCTATTGCGGTAATAGTCATTGCCTTTCCTGTTCCACTGGCAAACAGAACGACGGAAAAATGACCTATATGTCTCCATATGAGCACCAATTTCTCATATCTTACCTCTGTGCTTCTAACATGAGATGTATGTTAGCGACAGCACAATCGTTCTGCAGTCAGCTTCAATTGCCAGGTCTCTAAATTTTCTCAGTAGTGTTCCTTGAAAAGATCGTCGCCTTCCCTCCAGAGATTTCCACTTGCATTCCTGAAGCATGTCCATAATACCTGTGTTGTGTTTGAAGCTATCGATAAGAAATCTAGCAACCCGCCTCTGAACTGTTTCAATGTCTTTCTTTAATCCAACCTCGTGCGGAATCCAAACATTCCAGCAGTACTGAGTAAGAGATTGATTATTATTCTGTATGCGAACTCATTTACAAATGAGCTACACTTTCTCAAAATTCTCCCAGTAAACTCAAGTTCACCATTCGGCTTCACTATCACAATCGCTACATAGACGTTACCTATATACATAAAAGAAAGTCGTGTTAGTTACACTATATATAACTCAAGAACGTCTGGACCGATTTGGCTGAAAATTGGTGGAGAGGTATCTTAGAACCAGTAGACGGTCATAGGATACCTTTATCCCGTTCGACCGCTATAAAACGTGGTATAACAAAAACACATCTTTCATGGAGTAACAAAACGCAAATGCCAGCTAAATGTCACCATAAAACGGGGTATAACAAAAAGACAACTGACATGGAATAACAAAACGGAAATGGCAGCTAAACGTCTGTGGTTAAGTATTAGTATAGATCATTAATTAAAAGTTTAAAGAAATAATTTGTATTTTCTTTGAATCACCATTAACAATACCGCGACCAAGACGATCGAATATTTCTCGACAAAGCCGTAATGCAAGAAGGATACAAAACATTGCGAATGAAAGGACTGAAGAAGAACAACAAATTGCCCGTGAAGAGCGCCGCGTTAGTATGGCTCGACTTCGTGCTTATCAGTCACAAGAGCAAAGTGTGGCAGCCCGTGAAACGGCTCGGTTGGCAATGCGAAATCGTCGAGCGAACAACAGAGATCAACATGTAGATAATTTTCGACGCACAAGAAGAGATTTATCACGTGATGATTTGAATCGATTTGCGTTATGCGTTTTGATACGATTGCAGCACTGATTACTGCTTGCATCCTTGCGTTTGCATTGGGCCGATGGACGTTGTTTGCGAGTATTGTGGCGCATTGAAGTTTTCCGGGGAAACGTACGGATTGTGCTGCCTTAGTTGGAAAGTGAAACTGCCATTATTGACTCCGCCACCTGAGCCATTGCGTTCATTGCTTTCTGGCGAAACACCCGAATCACGTCATTTTTTTAAACACCCAAAAATACAATGGTTGTTTCCAAATGACCTCATTTGGGGCAGACAGTATCGAAGAACGAGGATTTAGTCCGACATTCAAGGTATTTATTTATTTATTATTTACTTGCACATAGTAGAAGAATAACTTACTATACTTATTCGTACGTATTATGTTTGCTAACTCTAAAAAATGTGTTTATAAATAAGTAATAATTTATTTTGTAGATACAAGGACAGATTCACCATCGAATTGGATCATTGCTACCTCTCGAAGATGCACAGCATAAATTTTTACACATATACTTCATGGGCAACTTGGAAGAACAACTTGATCGACGTCAAGATATCAATGCAGCAATGAAAAGAGCAACTCTTCAAGATTTGCAGCAACTACTTCATGAACATCATGCGTTGGTCAGGCTGTTCAGGGGTGCTTTAGAGCGCATGCCAAATAATGACTACAAAGTCGTGATCAGAGCAGAGATTAAGGCGGAACAGAGTTCGCCGGGTCAGCTAGTATTTCATATCTCTTTGCAACGTTACGCCCCTGAATTTAAACGACGTGATTTTGTTAAGCTGCACGCTACTAATACTATATTCTAACATTACGGGATTGTTTTTCCTACTCATCTTAACTACACCTGTATTTAGAGATAGCTGTCCTTCATTATACCAACCAGAAATCTTGTGAAACTCATCTCCTCTCCTCCTACAGCAACTCAGCTTGGACACATTCCTGTACACAGCAGGATCACTAGCAAAGCACCGCAGTTTGCTGCCTACACTGGCCACTAAACCATTTATCTATTTAGAGGAAAACAGCGGTTCTATGCCGGTGTGGCCGTGCGGTTCTAGGCGCTTCAGTAAGGAACCGCGTGACCGCTACGGTCGCAGGCTCTAATCCGGCCTCGGGCATGGATGCGTGTGATGTCCTTAGATTAGTTAGGTTTAAGTAGTTCTAAGTTCTAGGGGACTGATGACCACAGATGTCAAGTTGCGTAGTGTTCAGAGGGTTCTTTTTTTTTTTTTTCTCTCAACAAGGGAGAGCCTGTTTGGTCATGAGAAATATCAGATATGGATGCAAATGGGGAGAGCGCGAAGATGCTTATGTCATTAATGGAGGATACGTGACACTGGCATCTCGCAGCAAAAGCAGTGAAGAATCCTGGAATGAAGCCGAGTATCGCAATACAGTCCAACAGCTATTGATCCAAGTTTAAGCAAGACACATTCCATGTTTACGGAAGAAGTACCGCGCTTCAGTCTGGAACCAGGCGACCGCTCTAGAAGAGCGTAGCGTTCCAAAGGATTGGAAAAGAGCACAGGTCATCCCCGTTTTCAAGAAGGGACGCCGAACAGATGTAAAGAACTATAGACGTATATCTCTAACGTCGATCAGTTGTAGAGTTTTGGAACATGTATTATGTTGGAGTATAATGACTTTTCTGGAGACTAGAAATTTACTCTGTAGGAAAAATGGCTCTGAGCACTATGGGACTTAACATCTGTGGTCATCAGTCCCCAAGAACTTAGAACTACTTAAACCTAACTAACCTAAGGACATCACACACATCCATGCCCGAGGCAGGATTCGAACTTGCGACCATAGCAGTCACGCAGTTCCAGACTGAAGCGCCTAGAACTGCACGGCCACACTGGCCGGCATCCGTGTGGGGGACGGGAGGCGTATACGGAAGGCGAGGCGGAGTGCGTGGCGCTCATGGATCTGGAGGGACTTATAGAATTTGGGGGGCGGGGGGGGGGGGGGGTGGATATCCAGGCGGATCTAGCGTAACAGAGGATGGGACGGATAAAGGATTTGTAGGTGTGGAGGATGGTAGAGGGGTGCAACCCCCATCTCTCGCCAGACAGGAGTTTATACAGGAACATAATTATACATACTAAAAGATTCTTTCTTGATATGGGATTGGACAACACAGTACACTGCAGAAATGTCTCAGGATAACACCAACTCTAACTATTTGCACTAACAAAGTACTCCTTCACAAATGAAAAAGATTCCGGCAAAACGTGAACTTCAATCCTACGAGTCTTCCTACTCTGTTTATAACGTAAAATATTGCGAGACAGGTGGTTTCCTGCAGGTGGTTCCCCGAGTCGCCGCGCTGGCTGACGTGCAGGGGGCGCGAGGAGGAGGCGCTGACCGTTCTGCGACGGATCGCGGCCACCAACGGCTCCAGCCTGCCGCCGTTCACCCTGCAGGTGCTGCACCGCGTGGCCAAGGCCAAGCGGGATCGCGTCGGCTACCTGGCCATCTTCTCCAGCTGGAACCTCTTCAAGAACACCCTCCTGCTCGCCATAGCCAGGTGAGCAAGAGTTGCTGTAAAACTAACACGTTTTCATAAACACAAGGAAATGAAATCTACTGCTTTCGTGTCAACTGGTACACATTGTCAAAACTACATCCCAAAGCTGCGATTCCTCCTTAACTGAAGTGTATCATAAGAACTATCCAACCAATCACGGGCCACACTACCTGGAGGTGCCACGTTTTTAACTTCCTCTCCTATACACAATGGTGGATTATGTTTCCAGAGTACGAAGCTACATCACAAGTCCATCTTCCTGTGACACGTGGTATTCACTTATAATGGAGATAACTGGAACCATTTTTAGACAGTTACCTACAACGTTGGAACCAAGCAGCGTACCACCACCTGCGAATCTATCACAACAAGTAAAAGTGTGGCATTATATGTGGAAATATTATTTCAAGAGGATCTGGTAGATAGTGTCGGAATTTCCATGCGGCTTTTCGCGGATGATGCTGTAGTATACAGAGAAGTTGCACCATTAGAAAATTGCAGCGAGATGCAGGAAGATCTGCAGCGGATAGTCACTTGGTGCGGAGAGTGGCAACTGACACATAACATAGACAAATGTAATGTATTGCGAATACATAGAAACAAGGATCCTTTATTGGATTATTATATAATAGCGGAACAAACACTGGTAGCAGTTACTTCTGTAAAATATTTCGTAGTATGCATACGGAACGATTTGAAGTGGAATGATCGTATAAAATTACTTGTTGGTAAGGCGAGTGCCAGGTTGAGATTCATTGGGAGATTCCTTAGAAAATGTAGTCCATCAACAAAATAGGTGGCTTACAAAACACTCGTTCGACCTATACTTGAGTATTGCTCATCAGTGTGGGATCCGTACCAGATCGGGTTGACAGAAGAGATAGAGAAGATCCAAAGAAGAGCGGCGCGTTTCGTCACAGGATTATTTGGTAAGCGTAATAGCGTTACGGAGGTGTTTAGCAACCTCAAGTGGCAGACTCTGGAAGAGAGGCGCTCTGCGTCGCGGTGTAGCTTGTTGTCCAGGTTTCGAGGGGGTGCGTTTCTGGATGAGGTATCGAATATATCGCTTCCCCCTACGTATACCTCCCGAGGAGATCACGAATGTAAAATTAGATAGGCTTTCCGGCAGTTGTTCTTCCCGCGAACCATACGCGACTGGAACAGGAAAGGGAGGTAATGACAGTGGCACGTAAAGAGCCCTCCGTCACACACCGTTGAGTGGCTTGCGGAGTATAAATGTAGATGTAGTAGATGTAGATTTAGGGCATGAAACCCTGGAGGGCGGGGAGAGCAGACGTAAACTTAACCCTGACAGTGATGTAATTGTTTAGTTTATGCAATGAAAATTCACAAAAGTGTTGGGTAAAATTTAGACAAACGCCAGTTTTACAATGTGCTCGACTAAGACGGTGACGTGATAAGGCCAATCAGTGAAGACCAAAGAAGGTAAAATTTGGCAAATAATTCCTGCAGTCGCATATTTTTGTACAGTAGTTAGAGGGAGTGCCATGCACAACATACTAGAAATCCTGAACGTTGGGGACGGAATGTGGGAATGGAGGTGCGTTTCAAGGTCTCTTTCGTGCGTTTCACTTGAACAACTCGAAAACTACTGCCTCCAACGAAAATGTATCCTGGTACAAAATTTATCTACATTAAATTTCCTACAAATAGGACTTGTTCAATTCTTTCTGTAGGCCTCACACGTAGCACGTAGCAAGCGAGAGAACAGGAAAATCTCGCGCATGGTTTCTGAAAAAAAATGTAGAACTTCGAGTTGTATGAAACGACATCTGAAGGGGGCATCTGTAGGGGTAACAAAGAATGAAGGAAATTGAATTTGAAAGTAGGTTTCAAACCGTAATAAAACTAAAAAAGTTCTGAAGTAAATACGAAGAATAAAAGAGTAATAGCAGCAATAAAGTCATTGACCCAGTGAATGACTTTGTATGTTTAGAGCGGTAGGAAGAAAAAGAACCAACAAGCAGAGTATAAAAACCTGAGTAATTGTTGTTACCTAGCAACGATGAAGGCTATCATTGACGCGTGTTGTCGCAATTTCAGACGTGAATTCGGATCGGAAAGCTCTTGTAAAAGTTATACATTATTCGTGTTTAACATTCCGTCTTTCGGCTTAATTGCATTGCTAGAAGTTTGGCGAAGATTAGCAGCTCTACCTTGAACATTTTATGTTTGCTGATTTATTTCTACTGTTTTCATTGACTCTGTGCTCTCGAGTAAATAAAGTTCAGCAGTCACATACATGGTAGTGGTCATTTCTTTAAGCTCAGTTTCTGTTTTCCAAACGGTTTATCTTTCCATGAACTTTTCAGTTTAGTTGCCGATTGTTTCCCATACGTCTATCGTGCGCCATTTTGTAGCAGCACTGCCCCGAGTGACGTGCAGTAACATTTTTCATTTACACTACTGGCCATTAACGTTACTACACCACGAATATGACGCGCTACAGACGCGAAATTTAACCGACGGGAAGATGATACTCTGACGTGGCTCTACCCTTCATTCGGGCCATGCAAAACCCTAAATTTCAGCAGAATAATGCACGACCGCATGTTGCAGGTCATGTGCGGGCCTTCCTGGATACGGGAAATGTTCGACTACTGCCCTGGCCAGCACATTCCCCAGATTTCTCACCAATTGAAAACGTCTGGCTCGTCACAATACGCCAGTCATTACTCTTGATGAACTGTGGTATCGTGTTGAAGCAGCATGGGCAGCTGTACCTGTACACGCCATCCAAGCTCTGTTTGACTCAATGCCGAGGCGTATCAAGGCCGGTGTTACGGCCAGACGTAGTTTTTCTGGGTACTGATTTCTCAGGATCTATGCACCCGAATTGCGTGAAAATGTAGTCACATGTCAGTTCTAGTATAATATATTTGTCCAACAAATACCCGTTTATCATCTGCATTTCTTCTTGGTGTAGCAATTTTAATGGCCAGTAGTGTAAAACCTACAAGCTCATGAAGTTCAGTTAAAGTAAGTAAGTGCGCCTTCTCGATTAAGTTCGAGCACAAGAGCAGCAATATTAATATCGGTCATCAGTTATTCTAGACAGGTATTTCATTAAAATGACGGAATTCTGATGTGTTTTGTTGGGCACAGTTGTTTGGTACGTCAGTGTAGGACACCAGTTTATACATTTTGTTTCTCCACTCAGACACAGTTAACTTACGTGGCTGAAGCCAGAGATTCTTCCACACTGCTTCGTTTCTAATGATGCAAATAAACCGTTGGGTGCGATGGGAGGTATCTTTTGTAAACCCTCGTCGCCAGTTTTGTAAAGCCTCGTCGCTACTGCTGTGGAGGGTGACTTTGTGGGTTCGTGAAACGGCTTGGGGCGCAGTACACCGCTAAGATAATTTCTCCCTGCCACTGTAATGCAGCTATGCCTCAAGGTCACGTAACAGGGTAGGAGAACGAAGGTTCCACAATACTCCAACAAATTAGTAGCAAAGTCATACAAATGAGTTAAAAGGTTTACTTATCTTTGTGACTTATTGAATGATTAAGTCTGGAACACTGCATATAATATAAGACAAAAAAGGCCCTCAAAGACTAAGTGAAAATAATCGTGGGTAAACTTCACAGTACACAGTTAATGCAATTTACGGCAACTGTCTCTTCACTTCTTAAGAGTTCATTCACTATACGACGTTCCGTGTCTAAGCCAGCCCTAGAAGATGATCTGTAACACAGTCGGCGAGAGCTGCTCTTCTGCCTTCCGAATAGGATTCTGTCCGTTGTCGTCTGGTCACTGGCGGATTGTACTCGGCCGGAAATTGGCCGAGGCGAAGTCGATGTCTTCGTCCTAAGCGCCGCCCGTGGCGCTGGTCGAATTTGTGCAAGTGGCGAGTCTCTATGGCGCTGGCACCTGCTCGCTCTTTCCGCCTGTGGTGCTTCTGCCCTGGCTGTGTCTTGTCCGGTCGACACAGCGGTACCAAATTGGGAACTTTTCTAGAGAAGTTAACTTACAAATCCATAATCCCCATACGAGGTCAGTCACAGCTATAGTCATAAGACCGCAGCACTTGCCGAGGTAAAATTGTAACTCTCGACAAGCGTACTTGCTCAATTCGATTGCTTTACTGGTCACTCTTTATTATTTCCCAGTATTGAATGTGACAACGACTGAACATCACTGCCACGAGTCGTTCGCGTGTATCTCTCATCCAGTCTTTTTCCTTAGATCATGTGAAGCGTGAGTGTTTAACATATAGTTCTTCGTAATGTTATCGTTACTTTCATAAAGCCACATTAGCTGTGTTCTTTGCCACAAATGTGAATTACCTCTTTGAGCTGCCAATGTTAGAATAAAAGATGTAATTCATTCTGATACGCAATGTATCGCAATATTAACCATCAACGAAAACTTACACAAATGAAATGGAACACATTTCTTCTGTCACGACCTCTTTCGTGGGTTACAATACCATGAGGTCACCTGCAGTGAAACACATCAATAAATTAGGCTAAAAGCAATAGGATCTTAACGAATAAGTTAATCAGCTCACACTTCCAACAACCTCATAATGAATCATTGCCTAGATGTGTCCATGCAGCGATTCAAGAGATCAAGTTACCTTACCAAACGCAGAGGCAAAACCTGGAAATGACAGTCATATAAACGTTCGGCCGACCACTTGGCGGAAGTAAAGCGAGCTGTATGACTATGCAACACGTCATTCTGTGTGCACTAGACTGTACAGATAAGGCCGCTCCACGAAAGAGGTGAACGTGTGAACATAATTCTTGGGCTTTGTTCAAAAAAGTTCAAATGTGTGTGAAATCCTATGGGACTTAACTGCTAAGGTCATCAGTCCCTAAACTTACAGACTACTTAACCTAAATTATCCTAAGGACAAACACACCCGTCCATGCCCGAGGGAGGCTCGAACCTCCGCCGGGACCAGCCGCACAGTCCATGACTGCAGCGCCTAAGACCGCTCGGCTAATCCCGCGCGGGGGGCTTTGTCGAGTGCGATATATCGATTGCGTCATCGCATTCGTTGCAGGTAAAGAGAAAACCTTAAACACAGAAATCACAATGATATGTGATAAACACTACGCAAACACTTAACGCATTTCCAAATATCCACTGACGGAAAAAATCATCACAGCACCAAGAAAGTGTTGTGCGACATAAACGAAAGCCAGTAGGCGTATTTCTGCATCTGAAACATGATGTCTATTCAAATTTCTCGCCAGTCGCTTCAGAGTGGCCCTAGTAGTGCCCACTATGAGAATGCAAATCAGGTTTGTTTTAATTACACGATGCAACGGTCGTGAGCGCTAGTTATCTTTGAGATTGGACGTAGTGAGTAGCTGTTAGTCAAGAATGCCTTTAAGACGACAAAGACCGCATTGTCAACACCTCACTGAATTTGAAGCAAGTCGTGTAATATGGCTATGAGAAGGTGGATGTTCCTCGTAGGAATTCAGCCACTGTACATTATTGCTGGCAGCGGTGATCACGCGATTGTACGGTCACACGATGATCTGATTCCGGACGGCCACTTAACACTACCGAGAGAGAAACCATCACGTTCAGCGTATGGCGCTGGCGAATTGTACTGCATCTGCAGCAGCAGTTTGAGCAGTAGTTGGCACCACAGTGACACAACGTACCTTACAAATCGGTTACTTCAAGGACAGTTCCGTGCCAGATGCCCTGTAGCGTGCATTCCACTGGCGCTAAACCACCGCCGTTTGCTACTTCGGCAACGGCCTTGCCGCAGTAGATACACCGGTATCCGTGAGATCACCAAAGTTAAGCGCTGTCGGGCGTGGCCCGCACTTGGATGGGTGACCATCCATCCGCCATGGGCTGTTGCCGTTTTTCCGGGGTGCACTCATCCTCGTAATGCAAATTGAGGAGCTACTTGACCGAATGGTAGCGGCTCCGGTCAAAGAAAACCATCATAAAGACTGGGAGAGCGGTGAGCTGACCCCATGCCCCTCCTATCCGCATCCTCAACTGAGGATGACACGGCGGTCGGATGGTCCCGATGGGCCACTTGTGGCCTGAAGACGGTGTGCTATTTGCTACTTCGGTGGTATCAAGCGAGAGCTCCTTGGAGGACAGGCTGAAGGTCTGTCATGTTTTCTGATGAAGGCTTGTTCTGCCTCAGTAACAGTTATGGCCGTGTGTTGGTCAGAAGGAGGCCAGTTCAGGAACTGCAGCCAACCTGTCTGCGTTCTAGACACACGGGACCTACACCTGAATATATGACCTGGGGTGTAGTTTCGTATGTCCGCAGGAACAGTACCGAGGTTGCCCCACGCACCCTAACCGAAATTTTTGTGCGTTAGTCTGGTGATTCGACCTGTTGGGCAGTCATTCATGAACCGGTTTGGCATCGATAGCTGGATGTGCTCCTGAGTTCACTGTGCCAAATTCTGTCCAACTGGTGCATTAGATTGTCAAAATCCCGAACTGGTTACAGGGCCATGCCCAAATTGCTCGAAACGTTCTCAACTGTGGGGGAGATCAGGTGACCTTGCTGGCACTTGTCAACCACGAAGAGAAGCAATAAAAACTCTCGCCTTGTGTGGGTGAGCATTGTCTGGCTGAAGTGGAAGCTCAGGATGGCTTGCCATGAAGGACAACAAAATGGGAGGTACAATATCGTCGACATAACTTTGTGCTATAAGGGTGCCATGGACGCAACCAAAGAGCTCATCCTATGAAAAGAAATGGCAGTCCAGACCATCAGTCCTGTTGTCAGGCCACATGATGGGTGACAATCAGGTTGGTGGTATCCATCTGCTCTCTGGGGTCCCTCCATACACATCTTCGCTGGTCATCTGGGCTCAGTTCGAAGTGAAGGTGATCACTGAGGACAGTTCTAGTTCAGTCGATAAGATTCTAGGCCGAAGCCGTGACTGGAGACATCTTGGACACTGCTGGGATACCAACCTGATTGTCACCCCATGCAGTCCGACAACCAGGAGTGATGGTCTGAGGTGCCATTTGATTTCGTAGCAGGACCCCTTTCCTTTCAACCCCAGCACCATTACAGCACAGTGGAACATGGACGAAAGTCTACTCCCTGTTTTGTGGCCCTTGAGAGCAATCCATTCTGGACTTAGATTTTAGCAAGGCAATGCCCACCTCCACAAGGCGAAAATTTCTGCTGCTTATTTTCGTGCTTGCCAAGCAGCTTAGCCAGCAAGGTAGCCCAATGCTGAGGTACTACTGCAATACAGTTGCAGAGCCTCTGCAATGCTGTTCAAGTGTAGAGGGAATACCAAGTTGGCTGTGGCATCGGTGGGAATTTGGACTGAGGAGGGAGGCTTCTAGAGTAGCACGAGCAGTTGTGCAAAGCCATTGTGCCACGGTGGCATAGCGGCTAGCGCATATTCTTAGTGAGGAGGAGAACTGGGTTCGAATCTGGGCCTTAGTTCAGATTCTCATTCATCACTTCAGTCTGCAAATATATACATTTTTAATTGTAGTTTGTTTCCAGTCGTGCATCCTGGAAACTGCAAGTGATTGATGACGGGCAAAGGAGATACTCCATCTAGGCATACCCCGTTTAGTCAGGTTCTGGTTATTGACCATACACTCCACTGACACTACTGCTCGTATTCACCGGTCAAAGCTTCGGTGGTCTGATAGTGGTACCTGTATGTACTTCTAGTGGTGTCACGTTCCAGCGTTCAGAAGGAAGAAGTCCTCTGTTGACCCCTCACTGGACGCGGTGACGGCTGAATCCTCACAAAAGGCAAAGTGCTGAGTTACATGAGATTCCAGGTGATTAGGCGATTGGCGGGGATTTGGAGCCCATTGGCTCGGCGCCGAGTCTGGCGGGCGCGGACCACAGACGGAACACTCGACTCGGCGCAGACCGATAAGGAACGCCCAGCTCCTTTCAGGAATAAATACTGGACTCGATCGATCCAAGGACAAGTCTCAGGTAGCACCTGAGGCACGCTGTTGAAATATCGTGCGAAAACGACGCGAACATCTGGCTGGATTCCCGAATATCCAAGATGTCACAAAGCCATTGTCTTCTAATTTACGAGAAAGTGAGATGACCAATGAAGGGCTGTCAGCGTCAAAGGTAGGTGCCTCAGAAAGGATGGTTTCGTCCTTCCCTCCGTTAACTGTCCCAATTCCATCTGCACCTGAGCAACTTCATCTCTCAACTGCTGAATCGCACTCTGAGCTGAAACGTCTTGAGCTATATTGAATGTTTAATAATAAATACTAGTATACCAATTACCCAAAAATAAGGATGATGCGATGTACAGCAGAAGATGGTCCAGCTGCGGTTACAACTTATTTATTGATGTTTGTTTACAATCAGGGCTCTAGGAAACTGCGAGCGACAATGGCAGGCGACGTGATTACCACATCACAGAGTCTCCAGCTGCTGAACATGCACCCTGCTGTCACTGGTGCTGTGTTGACAGGAGGTTCTTACTCCATGACGGAAGTATGGACAGCCCAGCGGTGGTAGCTGTGTGTAACAACTGACTGCAATGTGTTGCAGTGATCCAAACTGAAGAGGTCCTCCCTTGACACCTCAGGGGGATGGGAGGGAGATGGATGTCTGGTCCATCGTGTTGTGCTCCGAATATGGTGGCTAAGTGTCGAGTTGTCCAAGCTTCCGAGAGCTCAGGTGTGGACAGGGATTCGTGAGCCTACAGCGGTAAATGCAGCTGCGTCACAGATGGGCCCAGATGTTTGATAATGACTATCTGATTCAGTCTGGTTTAAATGCTGCTGCTGCTAATTGCTGACTTTGGTGTAGAAGCTGAGTTTGTGTCTGTTCTAAAGTACGTCCTTTCTGAGAGGATACAGAAGCGTCCCATATGTTGACAGGTCCCTGTGCTGGATGACGATATTAGCACTGGTACTGAGCGTGGGCATCATCAGCGTGAACCCGCTGGTGGCGGTGTCTGGTCAGGCCATGGCGCAGGCGGCGTCTGTGCTGCTGCAGCACTACTGCGGGACCCACTTCGGGCGCCGGTGGTCCAGCGTCGCCTGTCTGGCGCTGGTCGGCCTCCTTGGTGCACTCTGTGTCGTACTGCTCACAGGTAAACAACACGGCCCGTGAGAGCGCTCACACACCTCTCACACTTGCCTGCTGGCGCCCTCCTCCACCTGCCGTGGATTAGAGATTTCAAACATCTGTATTGCGACTAAAATTACTGTGTCAATCGAGTCAGACCATTTGGCAACAGCCGATCTCCACTGCCCGACAAACAAAGTCAAGCACTCAGAAGTGGAGGAGGAAACACAATGAAAATTCATGGGTTGAGAGGGTATGTGATTTTTGTTTCAGAAATTACAGAACCCAGTCAAATTTACAAAGAAGGTGGCCATATGAACCCACTTATCGGTATGATGTTGTACCTCTTCTCTCCAAGGTGCATGCAGTGATTTTTTTGGGAAAGGTTTTATAAATCCGTTGTATCCCCTCCTGTGGCCAGCTGGCCCACCAGTGTTGTTACCTTGTCCTTGATATCCCGGATATTGCCACCGGAATCGAATTTATGATCGAGCTGCTCCCACACATGTTACATCTGGTACAGATCTGACGATCTAGCTGGTCACAGGAGCACCTCAGCATCATTTGGAGAGTTCATATAGACATGTGCCACATGTGTAAGAGCATTGTACTGTTGAAAAAAAGCGTCTTTATACTGTCAGATGAGAGGTAACATTTGGGTTCACAGGGCATATGCCAGTCCTCCCTCAATCTCTGCCAGTGGTGACCTGAGGTTATACCAAAAGGTTCCCCAGACTATGACGCCAGGAGCAACACCGTTGTGACTTTCCGAAACATGGAAAGAATGGAACCTCCTCCCAAGTCGCTTCAAACCCGTCGTCGACGGTTATTGAAGGCAGTGCAGTACCACGATTCACTACTGTAAAAAAATGCGAGAATATTCGTCAGCAATACATCTTTCCCAATCATGACGCTACTACTAATGCAGCTGGGTGTGTTGTGATGGGATCATAATTCCCTAGACCACCTACTGCTATTCTCTGACGAATGGTGTAGAATGACACAGAATGTTGCATGAAGTCTATCACTTGTTGGATGGCAATCGCAGATGCGAAGGGGTTACGATGTACTGGGTGCGGAATATGGTCACCCTCCTTTTCACAAGGCAGATTCGGTCGGTCGGCCTGAACTTGAAACGCGGATGTCCCACAAATCTTGATGCTGCACAATTCGACGAGCTGGTCAAGTGGAGACCCACAGTGAGGTCTCTCATGTGATAACGCAGTCTCATACAAATATGCTGTGTCTCGATGTTATTCACAGTGGTCACTCAACATCTGACGTACTTGAGTCCCCTCATATAGCACAGCACACCTGATAACAACACTAAACGTAAACAATACTAATGCAGAACAATGGCCATTCTACCAATCACAGAAAATTGCAACACTAACGATTTGCATACAGACCAATGGTGAGCATGTGTACAAAGTTGTATTCACATCTAAACACGTGCCCTTATTGCTTCATTTATTATCAGACAGTGTATGCTGAGAGGTACTAATTGTCATAAAAATTCCTGATGCAGGATAAAATCGTTTGTTTCCATTATAACCATCTCGTTTCGGCCACTTCTGAACAATTTTTGTATTGGCTGTTTCTTGTGATACTTGTGATACATAAAACAGTAACTGTCGATGACATCCCCTAGTGTCATCTCTCAAAGACTTGTTTAGCCATTGTTACACTGTTGGTTTGCACGTTTTTCAGGCTACCTGCCATCTCTTGTGAATGATGAGTGCTACAGTGATTTACAACCAACTGAAGCAAAAAACGCTACAGTTTTGTTTCAATGGAAGAGGTAACACAATCGTTTAAATTGTAAAGCTTGGGCAAGAATCCTACATCCTGCGAAGGGCTAGCTTATATTAGCATTAGCATTGCCCTACTGGCCAAAGTGGTATCACAGGAAGATCTCCGGATCTAGTTCGTTAAGCCAGCCAGTCATAGACTGAGTTCCCCTTAGTCTTGCATAAATCTGTTTGCGTGCACTTACAGGTAAACGGCATAATGTGACATGCAGAGAGTAACGAAGTGGCGTCAACAAAATTCTTCCGCCGTGTACCGGATACCCTGATAAGGAATTCTAATTTTCTAGTAGACGCAATGTGAGACGCTTCAACAGCACGTTGGAGACGGATGCGAAAAAGGAAGATTGAGAAATGAGAGGAGAAATGAGAGAGGGACAGATGCTCTTGGCAGACTGGCAGGGAGTGGCACGCAGAAGTCGTGAATTGAGCCAATCGTGACGATATTAACAGATGGACTGGTCCTGCAAGAAGAGTGGAAGGGGACCTGAAATTTTTATACGAGCACAGAAAATGAATTTCGAGATCCAGAATGAGATTTTCTCTCTGCAGCAGAGTGTGCGCTGATATGAAACTTCCTGGCAGATTAAAACTGTGTGCCGGACCGAGACTTGAACTGGGGACCTTTGCCTAGGTGACGACATACTTGCGGATTAATTTCGAAATGTTCCACGATAAGTCGAGGACTGGAGGAGACTTTCATTTGATGCCAAGGGAGACGCCTCGGTACCGTCTTCATAGCATAATTGGCAGACTCTAGACGCTGCATTGAAGGCAGTCACGTCAATCATTCAACTACGTAGCATGGACTGTGCGACTCGTCCCGGCGGAGCTTCGAGTCCTCCCTCGGGCATGGGTGTGTGTGTTTGACCTTAGGATAATTTAGCTTAAGTAGTGTACAATCTTAGGGACTGATGACCTTAACAGTTACGTCCCATAAGATTTCACACACATTCAACTACGTAGGTGGGCTTAAGAATATGCAGAAAACATAATTCTGTAACTTTCACCGATTCCGTCGCTTTCAGCATTCAACAGGCTTATTCACATCGGCAACAGGGCTGATCGTACAGCACCACCATAATGATTGTGGTAATGCTTAGTTCCTGACAACGTGAAGTCCAAAAGACTTTTATCATTTGTACTTTAACAGGACAGTTCATTAGAAGACACTGGAAAAATCATTTCGATTTCCTTTACTCTTGTGTGGTTACAAATATGTTTCTAACAAATCTCTTTCAGCCATACAGCCCATGTGTTTTGACCTTGCAGTTGGTGTTCCGAGTGTCGCCATGGCAGTGGTAATGATGGTCATGCAGTTCTGGTCGTCGGCTGGTTCAGCTTTCATCAACCTTCAGAGCATCGAGGTGCACCCCACGTGTCTGCGACAGATCACCGCCAGCGTAGAGTGCACGGTTGCTGGTGTTTGCATGTCTCTTGTTCCGTACATCGTCTTTCAGGTACTCCGTAACAATGTGCTCAGCTTCTACTGAAAATTATATTGAACCCGTGAAAGCAACTGTGGCCTGTAACTAAATACTACTTCAAGCGCCAAAAATCTGGTTTACAGATAATTAGCAAAATGTTTATAGCAGCAATTTAATCTTGCAGCTCTTCCATCGGTGCGTCTTTCCTTACAATAAAAACAATATGGGAAATTTGGCTCTGCCTCGATGCAAAAAACTTTTATTATTTAGTTATTTATTCCTAAACTAGTTTTGACAACAAATATCGCCATCTATAGTGGCATCCTTAATTCTGAAATATGCAGCAATAGCATAGGTACAAAACGTTGTAAAAGATTACTACATGTCCACTGTTTGTTTTTTAAATATACTTTTGTATATGCTATCTCTGCACGTTTTAGAATTAAAGAACCCACTGAAGATGGAAATACTTGTGGCTGACATTAGTTTTTGGAAGGCTGTCCGACAATTAGCATATTGTTGTGGTTATGTATAGCAGTTGTACAAAATCAATATAAAAGTTGGAGATCACAGTACAACATAAAAACAGTACTGGTTTCTTTTCATACACGTGTTGTTATTCTACGGTAAGAACAAAATGATATAAAACTTGAAGATAATAAATTATTCAGTATGCAACGGCTTTAACTTAAATAATGATACAAGTGCCCTCATAGCAATTAGCACTCAGTTCAGAATGTTCTCCTCTCTAACAAATGCAATCATTTTAGCTAAATCCCTTCTCTTTCCTTCAGAAAACCTAGGTTCACAGGATACTGTTTCCAACTGCACCCTCTGATGATCAGAAGGCTACACATTCCTCTTCAAGGAGTAATTGTCCTTGAACTCTTCAGTTGCATTGAGAGTTGATGAATACAGAGTCCCTAGGCGTTGAGTAGCCAGTCTGATCAACTGTGCTATTGAAATATGCACACTGGTGATCTTTTATATTTTTCGGCAGCTGACTTAAAAGTCGTAAACATAGGTTTGTGGTGTCGTGCGCGTAGGTTCAGTGAGACGGGAACTGCATCTTTCGTAGCTTCACACACCGTTACTCTCTTTCATTTCTCAAAATCACGATCGCAGAACATAAAAGTGTACTATTTCCGTAAGCTAACCCTTTGCTGTTAGGTAAAGTCACAGAAACATCGTCTTATTTTTGTTCTCCCCACAGCAGCAGTCAGTTCATGTTATTAGTTTCTATTTAGAAGTAAATTTCGATCTAAAAGTTTGGTGCACACAGGAAGCAGTTGCATTCCCATCCCTGCCACGTACGGCCACATGCCAGAGAAACATGTAACCGGTTTGATTATCACCAACACGAATGCAAAAGTTGTAATTTGAGAGCTCCAATAAGTAGTACATTTAACAGTGCCTGAATGAAGGAAGAGTACATTCGTTTCCTTCGCTGCGTAGTTTCTTTCTTTCACTTTGAGCTCTACCTTCATCTCTCTTCCTCCATTTTGGTGGAATTTTCCTTTACATTTTGAAATATTTTGTGCTACTTCTGTAATAATTACTTCAGCGTTGCCCTATTGTTGCAACGCTCAGCAATTCACAACAGTGTACGCTAAGGCATTACCAGAGGCTTGGCACAAGACTCATTATTTGAACGTCGACAGTGTTAGACACGAATGTCGTTTTGTGGCAGCTGTAAGCATTGTTTCCCGCTGTTCTCGTTCTTGTGTCAGAATGTGTGTCATTGGCCTTGGCGATCACAGCGGAATTTCGCCTACAACTCAGATTTTCATTTTTTGGCGCTTCACCCGTTATTTACTTACATGCCCCAATTTCGAGTACGTCCTGAACCATCCATTCACTGATGATGATATTTTGAGTGTTTGCTTCATTACAGTGAATCTCATGATTTTAAAACAATTCTAATCATGTGTTTATCACCTCCTAATTCTGCTTCTTTCAACTTTAGCACAACTTGATCTTCAGTGACTCAAACGACTCTTTTTATACTTGATGCCGTTATCAAATAAAACAGAAATTAAACAACTGTGTGCTCTGCAGTAACTCGTTGCAGTGTCTCACTGGCCCGATGACAAATGTGCTTTATTCTTAATCTGACTCTCTCTCTCTCTCACACCTACACACACACACACACACACACACACACACACATACACACACACACTCACACACACACACACAAAACACACATACACACACACATATATATATATATAAACACTCACACAAAGTACTGCGATAAATTCTCTTTGCTTTATTGAACTGCTAAATATCTGCACCGATAGACAACTTTACTATCAGAGCACTCTCTCAGTTCTTTACGTACTGACGCATCTAGCATTTGTACTCAAACACTCACACAGTCATACTACACAGAGGCGCACAAATACTGCGTAGTGAAGTACAATAGTACTAATTTCTTGAGTAAATGTTGGAGTTAGTATTGAATACTGGACAATGTCCGTTTAAAATCAAGTAAAACTATGAATTCCTAACGTGACGTTACAAGAGCTCCATCTGTAATGACCCTGCTAAAACTTTACAAAACAATTTGAGGGTAAATAATTATATTCGCACTAAAACTGTATGGAAAATAACTACAAGAAAAGTCACTATTGCTGTGTACTCAATAACAAATGTGCTGAGCACTGACAGCGTGAACATATTCCTATACTTTTTTAAATACAAAAGAGTTTGGATTTAATATGTAATTTCTGATTGTTCAGTACTCTTCTAATACGTTGTAATTCATAAACTGCACTCAAATAGAAAATGGTGCATATTATTACGTTCTCGTACACAGGCCATGCTGTAGATGTTTTCAGCGTGGAGTCAAAAATGTGATTCGACGCTTTTTCTACCAGAGATAGTCGTAAATGCTGACAGTGGATGATGATTGCAGTGATTTTCGACTGTCAAGGTGTCGCTAGACTAGGCTGCTGACAATACAGCGCCAGTTCTCGATTCAGCCCTTTTGAATTACGTAAAAAATATTTTTCTATATCGTACTGCTCTAAAAATCGATTTGATTACATGAAATGCCACAAACACTTTATAGAAAATTGCAGCTGCGATTTAAATGTGATCTATGAGTAAAACAAACATCGTATATGTGTAAGAGAAGTGAGAGCTCGCAGAGAAAGATTTAAGTGTTCATTTTTCCTGCATGTTGTTCGAGAGTGGAACGGTAAACAAGTAGCTTGAAGGTGATTCGATAAATCCTCTGTCACGCATTTAATTGTGAATTGCAGAGTATTCATGTAGATGTAGATTTAGATGTGGAGAAGAACGCGCTGGCATAATATATTTATATGATCGAGCAATGTGTGCTTGATATTTAAACTTTCACTCAAATGTGCTACGCTTCTACACTACAAAGTTAAACAGATAAAAATTGTTTGTTAATAAAGTAAGTCCGTATAATATTTGCTGATTCAGATAAAGACAACACATGTATATAACAATTTTATCTCACTGAAGCATGAAAGTCCACTTAACTTACTCCAATGACAATCCAGTGTGCCTATCTTCTGCTAGACAGATTCAAGTCGAAGGCCAGTTTCTTACTGGGTTCTATGAAACCACGTCACATCTGCTTTCCACCATTACACGACTGTTGATTCATGTTGCTTCTCCTCTTTTTTTTAAATCTTACTCAAAAAATTACTTTCGCTTCTTTTTCCGTAAATATAACAACATCCTGTCTTCTTGAGCCGTATGTACTGCTTGCGGATATTTTGTATACTTGATGTTCAACATAGATTTTGACACTACATATCTTCAAGACGAAATAGCTACCAAAACTCGTCGTTGCCTCTGATGATCCTCTACAACTGTAACAATGTAACTTCTTCACATGATTGTATCTCTCTTTCCTTCAGCACGCCGGCCGGAGTGGCCGTGCGGTTCTAGGAGCTCCAGACTGGAACCGCGCGACCGCTACAGTCCCAGGTTCGAATCCTGCCTCGGGCATAGATGTGTGTGATGTCCTTAGGTTAATTACGTTTAAATAGTTCTAAGTTTTAGGGGACTGATGACCTCAGCAGTTAAGTTCCATAGTGCTCAGAGCCATTTGAACCATTTGCCTTCACCTCAACGCATCGGATTCCGGAACTAGACTCATAAAGCTTCTTCTTCCCACAATGTATATAACGATCCTGCCTTAACGTATTTCCGTGACGTAGACCGTAGCTGCAATTTCAGGTATCTTCGTTTCAATTACACAGATACACAGTTATTTCCTAGTGGGCGTAATACTTAGTTTACAGTAACCACAAAATTTACGTTGAGTTTATGTAAAGGTGCTACACCAAAGCACATGCTTACTGATGCGATTATATATTTAAATGTATGTTACTTTTCCGTTTACGGTTTGTCTAAGAAAAATCAGTAAAAATATGTTAAATCAAAATTACAACCATGACCAATAAATGTGGCGAAGAATGTTAGTAGAATCACTGTATGTTAATTCCAGAGTAGAAAATCTCCGGCACCCTTTCCCAGAATAATTCTTTGTAATGGTCTTTGCTTATTCTGCAGATCGTGCAAAAACTATTTTTACCTGGACTGATGAAGAGAGGAGATAATGTCACCTTGGCGAACCTTCGGGACAAGTTGAGTGATCGTTGATGTCATCCGCTGTCAAAAGAATGTCGTCCAAGTTTTAAGTGTCGCTGTTTAGTGTAGTTTAGTATGAAGAGAATGTGTAGGCTGCGCCATCTGTACTGATGATCTAAATGAGAGCAAGGGCAGCGTGAATACCAGAGCCGGCACATGGTGTAATCCTGTCTAATGGCACCTCTCAGACTGCCGAGCTTAACGTTATCTGAAGTACTGTCACCTGCCATATGGCGTAGGGCGTACAAGGATTGTGTGTCAAATTCTTAGCATTACAGCTTAATAACAGATTTAACTGGGAGGAGCATACCACGGAACTGCTAAAGCGCCTAAACAAATCTTTATGTGCTGTGTCAATTTTGTGAGACACAGGTGATGTAAAAATTAAAAAAAAACGCTAGCGTACTATGCTTACTTTTATTCCATAATGTCATACGGAAATATTTTCTGGCGTAGCTCATGAAGCCAAGGTAAGGATTTCCGAGCCCAAAAACGTGGAATATGAATTATTTGTGGTGTGAACTCAAGAATGTGCTGCAGAGAGCTATTTAAGGCTTCCCGATATATTTATTCCTTAACGAAATTCGTCATTAAAATATATCTTTTTTTCCCAAATCAGCAGCTCTGTTCATCGAATCAAACTAGAAATAAGAATAACTTTCACAATGATTTAAAGTCACCTACTTGGTTCAGAAAGGTGTCCACAATTCCGCAGTATACATTTTCAATAACATGCCAGCAACCATAAATCACTAATAACGAAGTTCATTTTTAGAAGAGTCTAAAGGATGCAATGGTAGCGAACTCCTTCTTATCCATTGTTGAATGTCTTAGCAGAACCTATTGAGCGTGTATGTTATTGATATTATCACACAGTGTGAATATTTGCTTACAATCTGACATCGGTCCCAATTTTGTGGTGTGATGCGATCATTGTAAACAAGTGCTGTAAAATGTTTTTTTTTATTTTATTTGATGATGTATGGCTACAAATGCTCAAGAATTATCATATGCACTAAGAGAGTTGAACATTTTAAATGAAAATAGGCTTAAGGCTTTTCTGCTAACCAACTCCACATCAAGAACGGAATTTCATTTCGAATATGTGGAAGGTACATTACCATTTCTGGGCGTATTTTGTAAATATTTACTGTGTATGGTTGCTTTCTGAGATGTTCGACGTCCTTGAGGATGTCCTCACTATGCCACGCGAGGTAGCCATGTGGTCTTGGGCGACTTGTCACGGTTCGTGCTGCTCCCCCCGTCGGAGGTTCGAGTGTGTGTGTGTGTAGTCTATAGCCTACACACTGCTTAATCTAACTTAAACTAAGTTAGATTAAGAAATGTGTAGGCGTAGGGACCGACGACCTCAGCAGTTTGGTCCCATATGACCTTACCACAAATTTCCAAATTTCTCCTCACCATGGGTCAATTCGAACGAAAAGTACATCTAATCTAATCTAATCTATCTGCACATGCAGTGTCAAAACGTGGTTGGCACAGACTGTGACGCGCACACCTCATATGCTCCAAAGCTAGAAGTGGCGTGGCTTCACCACGGGTGCCGCCACTCGCCCAAAATCTTGCCTCGTGACGTCACCACCGTTGTAACGGCTCCCCATCTATTGCGGCTGCTGAGACCAGCCACTGACTCGACGCTGGTGTGACGTGAGCTTACCTCCTGTAGGTGTGAGGTGGTCCGCTCTCCACCTGCAGTGGGCTCTCACCTTTGGCAGCGGAACCTGTCCAATTCCAGCCAGGGATGCCGCCGGATATGTTATTTTACCTGCCTGGCAGAGGGGGAGACGATTTGTTGTCTCACCGATGCTGCTGGGATCGATTGTGGACAGTCTTTTGCTTCTTCTGCACTATCATTCTTTTTACAAAAAAATCTATATAAGTACATCATAACACCCAGCCGTTTCTCCTAGTAAACATGAAAAGAAGTCACAATGGACGGGCACAAGTAGCTGTCAGAAAACTAGCTTTAATAACAGAAATTTAAAATGTAAACAGGATTGCATAGATTCATCCCCTCTGGGACAAAAATATAATAATTAGCAAACAGTTGTAAAGTTTTAAATGCATTATCTTCATTTTAAAAATAATTTTAAGAAAAAATGTGATGATTATGACAGTGAGGTACTCTTGGCACTATTATCAAGAAGGTACATTACACAACACAATAAAAAGTCCTATATAGAAGTAACTGGGATGAGGTGTGAGGTGAGGCAGAAGGGACTAGTTCCTGCTACTACCATTTCCTTCAAACTACATAACTACTCCAAGTATATTTTCTTCAAACTACATCACTATAGCAGATATGTGCATCCCCCTTCTCGCTACTGTCAGCATTCGCACAGACCACAGATCCACAGGAAAACTACTGTGCCAGGACAACTTGCAGCTGTTTAGTCTATATCAGTCTACTTCATCACATACACCGGCTGTTGTGGACCATCTGCTATATTCAAATTTCCCCTTCTCAGTTACTATTGCTTTTTTGTAGGGACTAGCGACTGTCCACACTTCTTCAACACCTTTTTTCAGTCCTCATTGGCCAAAGAGCAAGAATCCCACTCTTCGTCACAGAAAACCTATATCTGGAGAAACACCCATAAAGCAAACAGTAACATATGGACACAGCACAACCATACAAGGACATGGCAAAACTCTCATATACATATTATTTAATCCACTTTTAACAGTCGTCCCTGCCTCTTCCCCTTATCTGCCTAATTTCACAGATGGCACTGACTACCTCACGCGAGGGCTGTAGTCGATCTATATCATGAACTTTTTCTTTAGTGGGTCTCTCATCAGTACGAGTGTTATTCTCATTTAGACACCATTTTTTCGAAAATTCTTTCTCACAGTCAGAATTGCCATTATCCACATTACACTCCTCAATAATATATCTCGGTTGTCATCCTGAACTGAGCGTTCCATCACAGAAAAGCGTAAAAAATAACAGTACACTATTAATCTGCAGCAACAACAAAATCTTATTTTGACATTTCACCTTGTACAGATTAGTTGCACTGTAATCATTCTTTCAGGTTGCGTCTCCCTCAGTGTACGCATAGCGTAAAAGTAGTGATGCTTTTCTCAGTGGCTGACAAATAAAACTTCCATACAGTCTCGCTTCCCACATTAACATGAGCAAGGCGCTTTCTTTCAGCCAACATTCTTCTCATTGCAGCCATATATTTCTATAAGTCGACATGTAATATTCCTCGTTTCCTCTGATTCATGGATGTCGAAACCTTGAGTGAATAAGAAATTTGAGATTTTCTGAAAGACACAATGCTGCATGAAAAGGCGTTCATATCATCTAGCAGTCTTAGAAAACACAATCCTTAAATTCGACCATACTTGTTGTCTTTGTAACAGATTACTTCCGGGTTGTACTCCTTATTATTTTAAAACTGTGAGAACCAGTCCCACTTACAATATAACCAGGAAATATTTAGCCAGTGATGACACACATACAGGTATACTGCTAGGAAGAATCTGATAGGCTATTCCCTTGACATAAGGATAGTTAATCACACAAGCAAACATACACATGATACAGATTTATGATGAAGAAACTTTATATCCTATGATCAACATCCATTTATTCCATGGAAACCTTTACATTTGACACATGGTGCACTCCCTTGGAATGTTTGAATTGTAGAGTTTCTAACTCCACAGCAGTCTGAGGCATCATCCTGCATACAGATTCTGAAAAGCTTCTGCTGTGGACTTCAGTCCAGAGATGCAGTCCAGAGATGCAGCTCTCCACGCTACTCTATCCCGTGCAAGCCTCTTCATCTCCGAATAACTACTTCAACGTACATATTTCTGCATCTGCGTAGTGTATTCATCTCTTGGTCTCCCTCTTCGATTTTTATGTTCCACGCTTCCCTCCAGTTCTAAATTTGTGATCGCTTGATGCCTCAGAACGTGTCCTACCAGCCGATCCCTTCTTCCAGTTAAGCTGTGCCACAAATTTCTCTTATCCCCAATTCTGTTCAGTACCTCTTCATTAGTTACGTGGTCTACCTATCTAATGTTCAGCATTCTGCTGCAGCACCACATTTCGAAAGCTTCTATTCTCTTCTTGTCTACACTATTTATCGTCCGTGTTTCACTTCCATACGGAGCTACCCTCCATACAAATACTTTCACAGAAGACTTCCTGTCACTTAAATCTATACTGGATGATAACAGATTTCTGTTCTTCAGAGACGCTTTCATTGCCACAGACATTCTACATTTTATATCCTCTCTACTTCAACCATCATGAGTTATTTTGCTCCCCAAATAGCAAAACTCATTTTCTGCTTTAAGTGTCTCTTTTAATAATCTAATTCCCTCATCAGTCTCGGATTTAATTCAACTACATTTCATTATCTTCGTTTTGCTTCTGTTGATTCTCATCCTATATCCTCCTTTCAAAACACTGTCCACTCTGTTCAGTTGCTCCTTTGCTTTCTCTGTCGTCAGAAAACCTCAAAGTTCTCATTTCTCCTGCATGGATTTTAATTCATACTCCAATTGTTTCTTTTATTTCCTTTACTGATTGCTCATTATACAGATTGAACAATGATGTGTTGGTAAATGTGCCAACACCTTGTAGATAGAGAAGGCCGAAAAGGAAGCTATCTAACGCAGACGGGCGTGAATTCTGGAACAGGATAAGAAGTGAATGCTAATAAGGAAAGTATGCAGCTCCTCGAATACTTAACTTTATATCGTCCTTGTGGTACATCGCTCTTGATAATACAGATAAGACTATCTTCAGATACGGTTAATGGCGCCTTGCTAGGTCGTAGCCATGGACTTAGCTGAAGGCTATTCTAACTGTTTCTCGGCAAATGAGAGAAAGGCTCGTCAGTGTAGTCGCTAGCAAAGTCGTCGTACAACTGGGGCGAGTGCTAGTCCGTATCTCGAGACCTGCCTTGTGGTGGCGCTCGGTCTGCGATCTCACAGTGGCGACACGCGGGTCCGACATGTACTAAATGGACCGCGGCCGATTTAAGCTACCACCTAGCATGTGTGGTGTCTGGCGGTGACACCACAAACAACATCAGGGATAGGATACAATCCCGTCTCACTTCCTCCTCAATCACTTCTTCTCTGTCATGCCCCTCAACTGTCGTCTGGTTTCTACCCAAATTGTAAATAGCCTTTCGCTCCCTGTATTTTACCCCCGTCACCTTTAGAATTTGAAAGAGAGTATTCCATTTAACATTTTAAAAAGCTTTTTCTAACTCTGCAAATGTCAGAAATAGAGGTTTGCCTTTTCTTAACCTATCTTTTAAGATAAGTGTTAGGGTTATTACTGCCTCGCGTGTTTAAACATTTCTACAGAATCGAAACTGATCTTCCCCGAGGTCGGCTTCTACCAGTTTTTCCATTCTTTTACAAAGAATTCGTGTTAGTGTTTTGCAACCATGACTTATTAAAGTGATAGTTCGGTAATTTTCACACCTGTGGGCACCTACTTTCTTTGGGATTGGAATAATTATATTCTCCTTGAAATCTGGGGGTATTTCGCCTGTCTAATACATCCTGCTTACCAAATGGAAGAGTTTCGTCATGACTGGCTCTCCCAAGGCTATCAGTGGTTCTAATGGAATGGTGACTACTCTCAGGGCCTTGTTTCGGATTAGGTCTTTCAGAGGCCTGTCAAATTCTTCTCACAGTGTCATATGTCCCAGTTCATCTTCATTTACTTCCTCTTCCATTCTCATAACATTGCCTTCAAGTACATCGGCCTTGTATAGACCCTCTATATACTCCTTCCACCTTTCTGCTTTCCCTTCTTTGCTTAAGACTGGTTTACCATCTGAGCTCTTGATATTCACATATGCGGTTCTCTTTTCCCCAAAGGTGTCTTTAATTTTCCTATAGGCAGTATCTATCTTACCCCTAGTGATATATGCCTCTAAATTCTTACATTTGTCCTCTACCCATCCATACTTAGCCATTTTGCAGTTCCTGTCGATCTCATTTTTGAGACGTTTGTATTCCTTTTCGCCTGCTTCATTACCGCATTTTTATATTTTCTTCTTCATCAATTAAGTTCATTATCTCTTCTGTTGCCCAAGAATTTCTACTAGCCCTCGTCTTTTTACCTACTTGATTCTCTGCTGCCTTCACCACATCTCTCAAAGCTACCGATTCGTCTTCTACTGCGTTTCTTTCCCCCATTCTTGTCAACCGTCCCCTAATGGTCTCTCTACAACTTCTGGTTCTTTCACCTTATCCAGGTCCCATCTGCTTCAATTCCTACCTTTTGGCTGTTTCTTCAGTTTTAATCTACAGTTTATTCAATAAATTGTGGTCAGAGTCTACATCTGCCCCAGGAAATGTCTTACAATTTAAAAGCAAGTCCCTAAAACTCGGTATTACTAGCACATAATCTATCTGAAACCTTCTAGTGTCTCCAGGCCTCTTCCACGTATACAACCTTCTTTCATGGAAAACTTATGAGATACAAATTTCTGTGTCTATGACAGTCAGTGTATTCTCAATGAAACCTTTTGTCTGACTCTTAGTTCCTTTTTCGAAACCGAACCTTTATTTCGTAATCTTCCCTTCTTTGACTCTTTGAGAACAGTTTCAGTCGCAAGTTGAACAACGGCCTTTCGCCTTCTCTCTTCACCAGGTAGAAAACTGACCAATCCCCAACTTCTGTTGGCAAATAACTTATATTTCAAAATTAATACGGGAGCTAATCCTATGGATGTGTGATGTAGCTCATTTATGATATTTTGGAAGTCTTTAAGTAGACATCCGAGGTCTATGATGCTACGAGAGATAAACCTGGCATAACTTACCTGATTCCTTAATTCCTTCATGATCTTACTGAAGAGTTACAAGCAAGGTGGTAACTTGAGATGTAACCATGACTCGTTCACTGCAGGTGCAGCAAAGCCTCACGGCTGCGCTGATTTATTTGTACTTGGTTTTCCTTGAACCTCAGGAGTGAGTGCACCTATTAGCTGCCACTTGCAGCAAAGGGCTGCCTATGGTCTGAGTCACTATCGGTACACTAACAGTTATTCCACAGTCATCACAAGATGTCACAGTCGTTCCTACCATCTTTGCGAAAGCTGTACTGCGAGATTAACTGCACAGATTTCACTTTAAGAGAAAACACTTCTCGTTTTTACTACATTCAGAAAATGCAAAAACCTTCTATCTATTTAAGACGCACGTTCATTTCACATATTATGTCCGCCCCGATAGCTGAGTAGCCAGTCTGCCTTCGGCAGGGCAACAGAGCGGACGCGTACGTGTTGACTTCGTGCGGCGCGCGAGCTCGCCTTGTTTACTTTCTGACGGCCGTTGCTTAAGTGCCGGCTTACCTTGTACGATCCATGGCGAACCTTTACCGTAAATCAACACTCCGATTTACTTTCTGCAACGATTATGCCAGACCCAAAGCACTCGAGGTGGAGCGTTTTCTGCGAGAGGAAGTGAAGATCCCGGCGACCGATATTATCGGCATACATTTGTCCATCGTGAGCAGCACGGTCTGTGTGAAAATCATTAACGACGCGGCGTGCGAACGCATACTACGTGAGACCAAACAGGGGTTACGCTTCTGTCACGCTGATGGCAATGTGGGGGAGGTAACCGTCGACCACGCAGGCTTAGGTATGCGAACGATACGCATTTTCGAATTGCCATTCGAACTTCCAGCTGAGGAAGTCGTCGCGGCACTACGCCCATACGGCACAGTCCACGGCCACACTGCGGAGAAGTGGACACAGTTTCGGACGTATCCTGTCGTAAACGGGGTCCGACAGATCACCATTGATCTCCGAAGCCACGTACCGTCCTACTTACAGATCGGCGGATGCCGTGCCATAATTATATACGACGGCCAGCCTCGGACCTGTTCCGGGTGCGGCAAAGAAGGCCACCTTAGATCCGAATGCCTACAACGGCGTATTACGCAACTTCCAGCTGCCGCAGAACCACCCACATCGCAACCTACAGTGCTACCGGTGACCTATGCCGCTGCTCTGGCTTCTCCTACCGCTTTGCAACGTCGCCCAGTCACCACAAACGACGCCACCAACGAGCCCGACGGAGAGCGCCTCGGACGACCCGCCGCCTCGGCCGGCCATCGACGCCGTTCCGAAGATGCCGGCGCAACCGGACGCTGACCCTGATCTCGGAACCACGATGGAGATCGACTCGCTCATCGTTCCTACAGCGGCCTTTCTGCCAGAACGACGCGACTCCCTTCCGTCGTCGGACACGGAGGGTCGCACAAGGAAACAACGTTCCCCGAAACGTCGCAAGCGAAGACGTCGCACCGTTTCCGGCCAAGAGGAGACGTTACAAGTCGAGGAGGACGTAACCGTCGACCAGCACGAGGCCTCAGAACCCGCTACTGCTGACGATGACGTAATGAGCGCGGAGACATCTATCGGTGTGCCTGCGCCCCGTGCTGACGCTGAACTAAATCAAGAACGCATCACAGGCGACACTACACCACGCACAATTACAACATCTTCTGCAGACAAAATGGACGATACACCAGTTTCCGCTTCCACGGCGTGGCACGAGGAGGAGGTCACGGAGCAGGAGCCGTTACGGGACCCTGCGCCGTCAGGGCCGCACCACTAATCATACTCTCCCCAGACTCCCCTGCGGGCCAGCGGGATAACGTTCCACTGCGACGCCCACGCCCTTGCGTGGACGGCGGAGTGGACCAGCCTCCAGCAATCCGACACCAGGCCTACCGGATAGCAACCATCAACACCAACAACATCTGTTCCAGGGTGAAAATCCGCCTTATGCAGGAGATGTTCTGGGCTTCGGATATTGATTTCGCCCTTCTGCAGGAAGTTCACTTGGCTAGTCTCCCGGATATCAATGGCTATACCGCCCACGCCTCCGCGAGTGATCCTATGGGCCGCGGGGTGGCCATCTACGTCCGCCACGGGATTTCTGTGACCGATGTCGCCTTCCTTCCATCAGCTCGGGGCATGGCACTCACTGCCATGGGGACACGCATCATTAATGTCTACGCTCCCTCAGGCACCGACCGACGGCATGAAAGAGCCCAGTTTTATTCCGAAGAAATCGCTCCCCTCTTTTTAGGGCGTTATGATCATTGCCTACTAGGGGGTGATTTTAACTGCGTTCTGCATCCTAAAGATCAGATTCCCCACTATACTACCTGCCAGGAGTTACGTATAGTGGTGCGAGACCTCCTGCTTCACGATATCTGGGAAGTACAACACGGCGACCTTTCTGGTCATACCTTTCTTACAAGTCATTCCGCAAGCCGACTAGGCAGGATATATGTCTCAGAAACTCTTAGATCTGCGATACGGGGCGCCGAACGCTGGCCGCTGGCCTTTTCCGACCATTGCGCTTACATTTGTACGGTCCTCCTTCCGCCGCAATCAGTATGGCGCAGCCGTGCGCCATGGAAACTCAATACCTCACACTTGCATGACCTGGCGTGTCGCCAACAAGTCACTGAAACATGGACAGCCTGCGAACGACGCCTTCCCCGCTACCACTCGACATTGACATGGTGGTTAGACTGCGCCAAGCCGGCGTTCCGGAGGACACTGATGAGATACGGGAAGGACATGGCCGACTGGCACCGCACCACTGTTGACTTCTATTACGCGATTCTCCGAGATCTGGATGCTCAACCGCCAACCCCGGACAACCAGTTGGAACGGCAAAGAACTAAGGCGAAGATAATTGCGCTGGCACGCCGGAAACTGCAAGGGGTCGTGATACGGTCGCGGCGCCACGATCACGCGGATTTAGAAATTCCATCCATGCATGATATAGTGTCCCACAAACGAAGGCGTCGTCGGCAGATCATCAGCACTCTGACCACGCCTCATGGAACGCAGGTGACCACTCAGAATGACATCGTCCGCGCATTCGTCGAGCACTACCGTCGTACTTATAGTGATGACGACGCGGGGGAAACTGCAGCAGACGACTCCATTTTGCATTACGTCACGCGCACCCTCCCCCACACGGAGGCGGATGCTTTGACAGTGGCGGTCACGCTAGACGAAGTCCACAACGCAATCGCCAAGGGTGCAGTCAACAGATCGCCCGGCATTGACGGCTTACCGATTGAGTTTTACCGTTCCTTTCGGGACCTCATGGCCCCACGGTGGACGACTATGTATCAAGAACTGATAACATCTGACCAAGCAGTCCCACCCGCCTTTGCTGTGGGCATCATTATACCAGTCCACAAACCAGCCCGTGGTTCGATGGTCACGAGTTACAGACCACTCACCCTCCTCAATGCCGATTACAAGATTTTCGCGCGCTTACTGGCAATGCGGCTCCGAACTACACTCCCTCATATCCTCTCGCCAGAGCAAACGACGCCTGGCGAACAGATTAACATACAGACTGCCACAGGGGAATGCCGCGACTTAATTGCGATAGCGGCGGCCTGCAGGCTCCGGGCAGCGGTCGTCGCTATAGACTTCGACAGCGCCTTCGATAAAGTGCGTCATCGTTTCCTGTTTTCGGTGGCAGCCCGAATGGGCATCCCCCCTCCGTTTCTCGACGTCATCCGGCGTCTTTACGACAGTGCCAGTTCCCACGTCCAAGTCAATGGACGTTTAGCAGGGCCGGTACCTATCTGCCGTTCGATACGGCAGGGGTCCCCCTCTCTACCCTCCTGTATGCCATTGCCCTTGAGCCCCTTATTGGGGGCTTGACGACCAAGCTCTCTGGCCTCACCCTGCGCCAACACACTTTTCGCTGTCGAGCATATGCTGATGACCTCCTCCTCCTCATTCGCTCCGGCTCTGAGATTAGGGATGTCCTCGAATTGATTACCTGTTATGGGGCTGCCGCTGGCAGTGCCATGAATGTCGCCAAATCTTCTGCAATGCACATTGGACGAGGCCTCCAGGAGGCTGAAGTGGCACCCCTGCCGCTTGTGCGGACTCTCCGGTACCTTGGCATTACCTTTACCCCCACGGTCACACGCACGGCGGCAACGAATTTCCGTCGCCTGTTACACGTCATCCGCAACGACGTCCGCCAGAACCTCTTGCGCCGCCAGGACACACTTCAACGGGTTGAGTTTATTAATCTTTATGTGGCATCAAAATTGGTTCACATCGCGCAAGTTCTCCCTCTACCAACTGCAATTGGGCGCAACCTTCAGGCGGCTTTTGGCTATTATCTCACGGCTGGTTCAATGTTTAAGGTCCGTTATGAGACACTTACCCTGCCCTCACGGTATGGTGGCGTCGGGCTCGTCAATGTCCGTATGCGAGCTGCAGCATTGTACATGAGTACCATGAGAAAACAGTGGACGGGCCAGGGTACATCTCTAACACGCAGCTTGCTTGAGGTCCTCCTACCTGCTTCCACCTCACCACCGGTGTCTGTCGGCCATATCGTGCCTTATTTGTCCCATTTTTCGACCTTTTTCGTCGACTACAGTTACATACATACCAGTCTCCCAGATACACGCCCACCTAGGACTAAGGATTTTTACAGCCTGTTGCTGCGCTGTGTTCCCCGGAATGTGATGGAGACCAAACACCCCTCCATCCAGTGGCCCATAGTGTGGACTACCGTCCACCAGCCCTTTCTCCCTACGAACGTCCGGGCACTGTGGTATCACATAGTCAACAGGAAATTTGCCACGAAGCAGCGCCTGCACAGCATTGGCTTGTCGGAATCCCCTCTTTGTCTCCTTTGCCAGCAACTGGACACTGATGAACACCGTCTGACATGCGCCTCATCGCAAGATGTATGGCGCTTTGTGCAGCAAATCATTGCCTGCTATCTCCGGGTGCCACCAGACAGAGTCGAACCTCGAATGTTTCTATACCCGGAGGACCGACATTTTCCCGCCGCCAAATATCATGCTATTACGTGGGTCAAAGGGTGGGCGGTCGCTTATCTCTTTCGTGAGGGACCTAAATCCTGCCTCGACTTCTGGACCTATTTACGAACAGCCCATGCAGCTCTCGAAAACACGCCACGTTACCGAACATTATTTGCTAACTATCTTCGAGCGGTCTTTGTTAGACCTCCACTGAGTTGGGGGGTGCCTGGCTCAGAGGGCACCCACCCCTCCTCCCCCGGCGGTGTCTGAGTTTCAACCGGCTACGATCTATTCTACTTCAGACCTCCGCGGATGGGAGAGCGCGTTGCAGATTGCGCGGATTTTATTTCTTTTTGCTTTATTTTTTTCTCCTTTCTTTTTCTTTAACCAGAATTTATATTTCTTTTCTCTTTCGCATATGTGTTCCCATAATTTCATGCTATTAGTGAATATTACAAAAACACATGCAAATAAATAAATAACAACGCCTACCACAAAAAACAAAACAAAAAAAAGATCTAAAAAAAAAAAAAAAAAACGTAGTCAGCGTGACGGATTGCCGTCCTACGGGCCCGGGTTCGATTCCTCGAGGTCGGGGATTTTCTCCGCTCAGGGACTGGCTGTTGTGTTTTTACCATAATCATTTCATCCCCATCCGGAGCGCAGGCCGCCCAATGTGGCGTCGAATGTAACAAGACCTGCCCAAGGCGGCCAGACCTGCTCTGTAAGGGGCCTCCCGGCCAATGACGCCAAATGCTCATTACCACTACATATCGTATGTGTACCCTCTATGCACGGAAACGAAAGCAAACAAAAACCCCAAAAGTACAAAAACAACATCTACCAGTACATTTCTCAAACATCGAAGTAAATCTGTTAGGCTATACCGAACAAACAGTAATATACGATTTCGTCATTCCGGCTTTCGCTGTCGCCGCGATCGGACGTGCTAGCTGGTTGCTCTGCATCGTCGGTGTCCTTGCCAGTGTCTACTGTGTGCCGTTGTGTGTTTCTGCGTTGCGAGTGATTCACGTGTACTGTACTTCTTTGTGGTCGTCCTTTTCGTCAGCAACTTGCCGATTTTGTACGGGATTCGGGCTTGACCGGATTCCCTACAGCTGCAGCGCCATGACTACCACCATCCGGAAAAACACCCTGGTTTTTGGCTTTGACAAGGATATCCGAGTTCAACCGACCGCCCTCGAGATTCATGACTGGCTAACCGAGGTAATAGGTATCACTTCTGATTCTGTGCACACCACCCAACTAGATTCTGATCGTTATTGCGTGTTTGTCAAGTTTCTCAGTCCAGTAGCAGTTGATCGACTTTTTGAAAAAATCGGCAAACAAGTCCCTTTTGTTCATCGCGACTGCACCACTAGTATGGTTAATGTAACACGTGCCGATGCCTCGATTCAGACAGTTCGAGTACTTAACTTGCCCATAGAGATTGACAATGCTAAAATTAAAGATGTACTTTCTATGTTTGGTGAGGTTAAAGAAATTGTCGACTAAAAGTGGTCGTCTCGCTACAAATTACAATGTTTCAATGGGATTAGATCTGTGGACATGGAAGTAAAAATGAATATTGCTTCTCACATCACGGTCGATGGTTATAAGGCTCACATTATATATTCTGGTCAAGCCCCCACCTGCCATGTCTGCAATGAATTAGGCCATCTTCGCCAGGACTGTCCCCGCCGAGTTTTTTCCTTGAAAAATAATCTCCAGCCGCGGCGTAGATTAACACTTAACGAGGTTATGGCAGTAGATACTTCTGCTTCTTCTGCACGCCCTGATGTTGATGCTCCCCAGGCAACTACCTCCGAGACCCCTCCATAACCGCTAATGAGTTTCCACCTCTTGTAGGACGGAAAACTGCTGCACCAGTTTGTCTTGAAAGTGAATCTCAGTAAAAGGAAAGGCCGCGGGGACATAGTGATGAGCATTCAGATGAGGAAGTATCTCACACGACTCCTGCAACCCGGAAACCCAAACCATCAATCGCGGAGGATTTAGTACCGGATGATGTTATGCGGGTCGACTTTGAAGCCAGTGCGGATGGACTTAAGGGGATGCCGAATTCTGAGACGCCAGGTCATGAACAGGAACCTCCAATTTTGCGTGCCGCGCCCGAAGGACAACAGCCGCTACAACGCGCACACAGTGAAGAAGTGTTGTGTCGACAACGCGCTGCAGCTGACGCCCGACAACAAGTTCCGGGTGGAAGTACACAAGCGAAAGTGGTTACCAACCTGCCAGCTGCCGGCGGCAGTGCTGCGACAACGGCACCACCGCGTCTCAAAGAATCCACAAAAACTCCGGGACTTCAAAAGGCCCCACGACGAAGGCTCAATCCACAGCCAAATCTCTCCGTTCCTCGCAACATGGGCAATTCCACTTCGGCGCAAGCGGATGTAGCACCCCGAAATATATGTTATGAAATTGTGAAGGAAGGATTCGGTGATGACATCAGCAAAGAACTCGGCGAAGCCCATCCCCCACAGTAGTAATTCCGTTGGTACAAGGTTTGTTCCGTGCTGTCGCCCAAGGTTGCAAAGCTTCTTCGTGTTTCTTTCTGCCCTCTTATCCGGTTATGGTTCGCAGCATTCACTGTGTCGTTATTGCTTCAACCGGCCTGCGATTCGTAGTGTATCACTTGTTATGGTTTTTATTTCATCCTTTCAATGGCTGCTCACATTATACCTTTTTTAATCCTGCATCCGGCACTCTTGAGACCCATGCCAACGTTTTGTTGTACTTTTACATCTCAATATCTATATGCTACAGGCCTACACTATCACCTCCCTTAATATCAACAGGATTACGTCAGAGTTAAAACTTGCTTTATTAAAACAATTTTTGTTTGATTCTGGTACGGATATTGCCCTTTTACAAGAGGTCGCAACATGGGAAATTAACATTCCCGGCTATGTTGCAATAATCAATTTCGCTCACGAATTGAGTGCTGGCACAGCGATTTTAGTCAGGGAAGGAATACCTCTAACCGATGTCGAAAAGTTTGAATCTGGACGGGGGATAGGCGTGAATATCATGGGCGTCAGTGTAATCAATCTGTATGCACCATCAGGAAGTGCACGGCGCGCTGACAGATCGAAGTTTTTTAAGGAGGATATCATTTACTTATTGCGGAGAGACTCTCCAAACTTGATCATTGCAGGCGATTTTAATTGTGTATTGCACCGTAAAGATCAATCCCACAATTTTTATTATTCCCCTGAATTAAACTTTCTTGTCTCCCAAATGAAATTGAGGGACGCGTGGGAAGTTAAGTATCCCACGCTTGTGAAATACACACACATTTCACATAATTCCAGCAGCAGGATTGATAGAATCTATATGTCGAGTCTCACAGTGAGGAATTTGCTACAAGTGGAAATCACACCAGTCAGCTTTTCTGATCACTGTAGTGTGAGTGCCTGCATAAACTTAGACCGGCAACCAACTCACTGGTTTAGGAATCAGTGGAGTATGAATGTCGGCCTTTTAACAGACGACGAGCTCGAGGCCGAATTAAAAAGAAGCTTGGGAATTTTTCTTGCGCTCTGTACACAACTATCCGAGTGTTTTGGAGTGGTGGACCCGCAAGGTGAAGCCCAAATTACGGAAAGTAATTATATCTTATGGTATAGAGAGATCTCGGGCAGTTCACCGTAAAATGGAATTTTACTACGTGGTTTTACGCGACTTGCATGAACAGGCAGATGGCTCAGACAGGCGATTGTCCGACATCAAGAAAATTAAAGCGACATTTTTAAGCTTAAAGAGAAAACAACTGGAGGATCTTAAAATTAAGTCAAAAGCCAGATCTGTCAGCGAGGCGGAAACGGCTGCGTTATATCATCTCATTAAACACCGCAAGAACCGACGACGGATATTCATGGACGAACTTAGATTAGAAAACGGTACTGTCCTCACTGTGCAAAACGAGATAATCAGAGAAATCCGCAGGTATTACAGTACCCTGTATGAGGCAGAAGCAACGCAAGAGGACGATTCGGATGAGTTATTTGCGTTTACAACCTCCACACTTACGGCCGACGATAACGCCAGCCTATTTTCGGCTTTTAGTCCAGATGACGTCTTTGAAATAATTCGTGGCTCCCCTAAAAGGAAATCGCCGGGTCCTGATGGCCTTCCGGTCGAATTCTATCAACGATATTGGAGTATCATAGGTGATAAGTTGACACAAGCCGTTAACGACGTCCTGGGGGGAAAGTTTGTACCACCAGAACTTAAAGAATGTAAAATCGTGTTGATTCCTAAAAATAAAGGATGTAAAATGATTAACCACCTCCCGCTGATTTCTCTTCTTAATTCAGATTATAAGATTATTGCGAGAGCTTTAAACAAACGAATGATGGCGTTGACCGCAACCATAATTGGGCAACAGCAAACGTGTGCTTATAGGCGATCAATATGTCAGACTACAGCACAATATAGAGATATCGGCGCTCTGTCGTCTGCCAGCACCATTAATTGCGGCCTCCTTTTTGTCGATTTTTAAAAAGCATTTGATCGTGTCAGCCATAAACACCTCTTCGAAACGATGCGGAGGATGGGCTTCCGGCATGACTCCATCGCTGTCGTGCGCAATATGATTACTGGTCTGGCCGCCACGATCTCCGTCAACTGCCAGCTCACAAGACCAATTACCATCGCAAGGGGTGTCCCCCAAGGAAGCCCCCTTTCCATGTTGCTCTTTGTCATCGCACTAGAACCATTGCTGCGGCTAGTACAAGAGCACATGACGGGCATAACGATCGCCGGGAAGAAAACTGCAGTTGGCGCATATGCTGATGATGTCGGCATCGTCGTGAGGAACAGGGAAGATGTGATTCAACTGGAAGCAGACCTCAGAAGCTATTGTTCCGCTTCTTAGCGCTAAAATGAATGAAACTAAAAGCAAATTTCTACGTATAAGAGGACTTGGCGATGTCGGCCTAGAATGAGCTAACCATGTTACGGAACACAAATCTCTTGGGACGATACTGACGGCCCCCCCCCCCCCCCCCCCCGCCACACACACACAAAGGATGATAACGGCGAATTGGCGGGATGTCTCTCTCAAAGTCAAGGGTGCTTTAATAGATAACGTCTTTCGCAGCATGGACCAAATTCAGAGGGTTCAATTTATAAATACGTGTATCCTGTCGCGAGCATATTATGTGGCACAGGTCTTTCCAATCCCCACTGTCATAGCCAAACAGATAATGAGCAAGTTGACCAATTTTCTGTGGCGGGGGGAAATATTTCGAGTTGACGTGAAGACTGTGACCCTCGACCCTCTGCGTGGCGGTATGGGTCTGACCGATCTGAACGTCAAAGCAATGGCTTTGTACATTAAACGGATGACATCCTTAATCCAAAGCTACTCTGACACCTTTACGGCAAAGTTGTTCGAGGCAGTCGCGCCGAAAAGCGTAGAACCGCCGATCAATGTGCAGACGATCGACTACCAGCTCTTCCACATCCGCACATATTACCTGGAAAAGAGCTACTTGAGCGAGGTCCTTCTCCAACATCGACCCTCAACTGCCAAGGACATTCTGGAGCATAGGAAACAATACGAGTGCAGGAGCAAAATCGAACAAAAGCATACTGGTGTCAGTTGGGATGTCCTGTGGGCGAACATCAGCAGCAGTGTACTTCCGTCCTTGGTCAGGTCGACGCGGTACAAAACGGTCAACAACATTATCAGCACAAATGAGCGTCTGCATGCGTTTGGGCTAAGCGACACAGCCCATTGTCCAGATTATCACCAAGTGGATACTGTTCCCCACAGATATACTTGCAGTCACCGCATGCACAATTGGCAATGGGTTCGTCAAAAAGTCGCCCTTATAAATAGGACTACTGAAAATAACATAGACACGAACTTACTGCACAGACCGGACGTCAAATATTTTCCGCCAACTAAAAATAATGCCGTCATGTGGCTGTTGGGCCACTATACAAGTCATGTCTTCAATCGGCTGACGGGCGACGATTACAGCGAATTTCTGTTACGCATGGAAACGGAATATATAAAAATCAGACAGTACGTGGATCACCGTCGCAAGTACGGTAATATGCTCCATATTGCATTCAATAGAACAGGTATTGGATAGCTGGTCGACCTCACCCGTTTATGTATCAACCGAATGAACTGGCTCCAATCCCCTAGTGATGCTTTTCCAAAATAAATAAATAAATAAATAAAATAAAAAAATCAATGTTCCTTTAAAAACAGTGTGAGTGGTGACGGGTATTAGGGCGGCACAGTGGCCAGGCCTCGGACTAGTTGACCCCTGCCCTCCTTGCCGCCACCTGCCTGCCGCGCTCACATTCAGTAAAATATAAAAAAAACAATAAAAAATATATAAAAATAAAAAAATAATGGTAAGTGTCTCGCACGGTGGGTGTGGTGTCGTGGGTTCGAGTGCATTAAAAAACAATTTAAAAATATTTCTGAAACTGAAGGGTAAATTGTTGCTGCAAATCCTACCACTCAACCGTTAACCGGAAGCTTTCAAAGTAAGAACTATCCTGGCGCCGTCGCCACATGAAAGGTGATTGAGTGAAAACTTGTAATTGAAGTTGTCTTATGTCGTGAGTTAGCACCACATGGGGTCGATCGAATTTCGTTCGTGCACATCATACTCCCAGCTTTGATTGCCCATCGGGTAAGCTACCTTCAGACAGACGAATTGGTCCAAGAAGTAAGAAGATATTTTCTGCGTTTTATATGCTTCGGATAACTAGCATTTATGCGTTCTGTATGTGTGTTAGGTATGTCGGAGTATACAAGCTGACGTCATGAGCAATGCAATACAATGTTTGTTTGTCAAATTTCTCTTTACGAAACCATCGTTTCCATAACTCAGGATACATCTAAATTTCAGTTTAATATTTTTACTTAGGTCTCAAATAACATCCATTTGGGGGACAGATTATAGATTACTATAATGCGATAAATAACCAGCATATATATCTAAGCACTAAATGAGCTGCTTCAACCGCAAAAAATGACAGGAATACCACCATATATTCACACAACGAAAGAACTAATAACCATTAATGAACCGTAGTTTATGAAATACACTGACAGAAAAAAATCGCAACATCAAGAAGGAGTTATGAGACACAGATGAAATCTGGGTCTTGTTTCTGCATCTGTAGATGATGTCAATTCATATTTCGCACTAGTTACAGAGTAGTGGCGCTATTAGCACTGCTATGACGATGCAAATCAGGTTTCCGTTAAATTCACGCTGTAACGGTCAGACCGTTAGTTACCTGTGACACTGGACGTGGCGGGTTAATATGAGTCCAAACTGCCTTTAAAGCGATGAAGACGCCATTATCAGCACCTCACTGAGTTTCAGCGAGGTGGCGTAACAGGGCTACGAGAAGCTGTATATTCCTTCGAGGATACGCAGAAAGACTTGACAGGAATGCAGCCACTGTACATGATTTCAATACCACCAGAGTGCAAACGGACACTTGGCACCACCGAGAGGGAAGACCATCGTATTCGGCTTATTGCTCGGGTGCATCGTATCTGCATCTACATCAGCATTTTGAGCAGCAGTTGGCACCTCAATGACACAACAAACTCTTACAAATCGCTTACTTCAATGGCAGTTCCGAGACGGATGCCCTGTAGCGCGCATTTCACTGACGCCAAACCACCGTGTGGTGTCAAGCGAGAGCCCATTCAAGGGCAGGGTGGAGTTTTGTTGTGTTTTCTGATGAATCTTCTGTTTCTGCCTCGCTGTGTGTTGAATAGGAGGCCAGTTGAGAACCTGCATACAGTGTGTCTGCATCTACACCTGGAGTTGTGCTCTGTGGTGCGATCTCGTGTGACAGCAGAAGAACTCACGTGTGAGCCCCGTGCACCCTGACTGCAAATCTTCATGTCAATCTGGTGATCCGTCCTGTAGTGCTGCAATTCATGAACAGTATTCCAGCAGATGTTTTCCAACGGCATAACGCTCTCTCACATACCACTGTTACAACCGAACATGCTCTACAGGGTGTCGACGTGTGGCATGGCCTGCTCGATCACCAGATCTATCTCCAGTGGAGCACATTTGGACATCACCAGACGACTACCGTAGCGTCATCCAGTAACAGTGTTAACCGTCCCTCTACTGACCAAACAAGTGCAACAGGCATGGAACTCTAGCCCACAGACTGAAATCTGGCACCTGTAAAACATAATGCGTGTCTTTTGCATGCAACATTCTGGCGGTTACACCGGTCGTTAATGTATTAGCATTTCACGTTTGAATGAGCTGCCTCGCGCGTGCGTTAACCTCTGATCCTGCAGTGTTAATCACTCAAAAATGCCCCGTAGACTAATGTATTCCCGATATTTCATTATTGTCAAACACAATACGATGTTTTAGGATGGCAAAGGCATAAAGAAAATGGCAATGGAGAATCGTCACTTACTCATGTACTGAAACATGCGTGATCCCAACAACATCACTTCTGCCACGCACTAGCTTACTGGGACTCGGAGTGTGAGTGGAAGAGTTGGGGGAGGGGAGCATGTTTCTGGTGAGATGAAGCGTGTCTGCGACCGTTTAGAAATATGCAGAAGTCGGTATTTCAAAGAAATTCACCAAATATATATGTAGCTGTTGTATTCGTAATAATCATTGTCAGACATTATTTCTATTAGAATGCAGCAGTGAGCAGGTTCAAACCAACACAAGCCAGTTTTGGGCCGAAATTGGTGCTATCTCCAATAAATTGATGACCCTGAAATAAACAGAAATTCGAACTGCACGAAATTATTCTTTAAATTCGCGGATGTTAGTTCTATGTATTGAGCTATGCCACAAATGAAGAATCTTCAGGCAAAGACCACGTGATTCGCGGAACGCCAGATTTTAGGTGAAGTTTGGTGAATTCAAAATCTCTGAAACCAACAGAAATTTCACACACATGTGAGTTTTCATTATAATTAGAGGTTTGAGTTCTGTCATTTGGGCTATCACATTGATCAAGAACGTTTAAGTGAAGGTCACATGACTGACTAGAGGCAAAAGTTTACGCAAAGACCAGTTGATTCAAAATGCATGAAACAAATAAACATTCCATAACCATGCTAGTATTCATTACACTCAGGACTTTAAGTTCTGTAATAATGCTGGGTCACGCAACAATAACCGTTAAATGGTGGCCACATGATCCACTGAAGACCAATCTTTAGTCACGCTGTCACAAAGACAACTGCATCAAACTCTGTGAAACCACGTTAGTTAGAACACTACTCATGAACAACAGTAGACAGCAACACACTACAAATACACCTGCTCATGACGAAAGGTGGCAAGCCACTCTCTCACTTAAACGACTCTGTCAGTGAGATTAATAGTCGTAATACTCATCATCTCCATGTTTCCCAATACTACATTTGGTATGTGTGGGTTATGAAATTTTTACATGAGGAGATTTTGAGCATAATGTTCTTATAACTGCATGTGTAGCTTGTAGAGTACTTGTACCGGAGGGGCCGTAGTGCAGACGATGCTGAACAGGGAGAAAGATGGATTGTGGGGGATGAATGTTATGTCCAGCATCCTAGCTGTGCAAGTGATTCGGGGAAGAAGCGCTCTGTGAATTGTACCGGCAGAGGGACATCTGGCCATGTCAATCTGTTGCATCCTTGAGCCCCCGTTTCGCGATGTACGCTCCCCGGTTACAGAGATCAAGGATTACACTTTATTAATAGTTATAGTACAAAGCGATATCTCCAGTTACAGTTACATTTTCAGCAAGTACACCATCTAGCGGGCCAACCATAGCGCCATCTGGTTTCCCCCGACAAGCTAGCATGTTTCGTCCTTTGTAGTTTCTTCGTTTGGCTCTCATTTCGTGAGAAATTTGGCCCGGTCACGATCAATTGACCACCCCATATATATATATATATATATATATATATATATATATATATATATATATATATATATATATATATATATATATATATATATATTAAAGGCCCGACTGTCTGGAAAGATTATTAGCCTTCTTTCAGAAGTCGGATATGGTCGGCCTGGAAAGATTAGATCTCTTCGTAAATGAGGGACTGCGGTCCCATCCAGGTAGACCTTTTCTGCTGAAACATGGCCATTCTTACAGTGAGAACGACGCCTCCCTAGTCTGAAATATTCTTTTTTGAGACAAGAGAGATTTTGAGTAGCTGATTGACTCTCCTCAGTATATGCAAAGCAGAGGTTTCCTCTCCCAGTGTGGTAACCCTGGTGCTGTATCTGCATTGGTTGCAAGGACAGCGCAACAGTCAAGAGGGGAGATCCAATGAGTGGATGACAGTTCTATTTGTTTATACAACGTGGAGGCGAGTTTTTTCTGCTAATTCATCTCCTGTACGAGATTTGGTGGAAGGTGTTTATGATTCTTGGGTGTCTTCGTCTTCTGGTCCTCCCCTGGTGGAGAACTTTAGGTCTTTTCCTAGTGGGTGAGACTTGTGTTCTGCAACTTGTGGTGGACTAAGAGCCTGTGGCAGTTTCCAAGTGTACCGATAGTGAAACTGCGTATCATCTCAGACACGTCGTATGTCACGAGGGTGACCTTATTCGTCCTGAGTCGTTCATCTGACGTTTGACAATTCCAGCACGCGCCATCGTGCCTGAGAGTCGAATTGGATGGCCAGAGCAGCGAACGGGTGCATCTCACCCTTAAATCTGCCGGGATTTCAGAACTCTGATAGGGAAGTTTTCCGCGTTCAAATAATGAGAACGCCAGTCCGCCTAGTTTGCAAATTTTGGTGGACGCGTCAGAACGTTATAGCTGCACCCGCGCACCGTCCTTTGCCCAGAGCGCGCCGTTTTCTGTTGGCGCCTGAACCAAGGTGAAAGAGTAAAGTATCGCTGCACTGGCGTACAGTTGTTAAATGATATTCACAGCTTCCTATGCTCCGTGAACCATATTTTGTGGTTTACCTGGTCGTAGTTGATTCCATTAGAGCAGAATTTGGCCTCAGAGTGGACTGATGTAAAAGGTCTCATTGCGTTCATGGGAAAACTTGTAGAGTTTCCACCCAAATGAATGATTTGCCAAACAAGCACCATTCCTTTCCTGATTTATGTTTATCATTTTGTTTTTTGTAAATTGTACAAGGATGTAGAAAATAAAAATTGTCATTATTTTTGTAAACTTAGATAAGCCACTGTTCTCATTCATACTCCCGCAGCCATTCTCTGCTTTTATTTTGTTGTGGTGATACGTGGATACATCAGCAAGTCATAATGCAATCGTAAAAATATAGTTAGTAATCTCGTGGAACAGGTGAGTGTTTGTATTTTCTTCAAAGTGAGAACATTTAGACTCGCTTTTGGCGCTTTGCGTTGTATCTCAGTAATTTGTAGTATGCTGTAGACATTTTATTTCAGTGTATCTACTGTCTGTGTCTTCCATTTTGCTTTGAATTGTGTCCTGTCTGTGACTTCTGCATCACTTCTTGTCCGATGTTGTGCCGCTGGTAACAGCGTTGTGCAAGCTCTTGTGGAGCATATTTGTTTATAGAAATGTGTAAGACGTTTACATTAGGTTTTATTTCATGGGCTTAGGCATAAATTTGTGCATTATTTGAAAAAGACCAGACTATAGTTGTGGCGCGTGATTCATTTGAGTCGGAAGCTTGCGGAAGTGGATATTGATTTGAATGCTTACGAGAAGCAAAGCTCGTGTGTGTGTGAGACAGGCTGCACATCACAGTCGTCCAAAATGGAACACGAGCCAGTCATTGATGCAGGACAAGGTAGGACGCCGGAAGAAGATCATTTAAATCACGCTCTAAACAGGACTCAAATGTAAAATGCAGAACACGCCTCTGATGAAGGTTCAGTTCACTCAGGAAATGAAAGTGAAAACGATGCCGAGGTGGCAGGTAATGCATGTTGTGTAAAACCGGAAATTCACGTAAAGTAACAGTCCGATTTCGCAGGCAATGCACCATAGAGCAGTCGAGTCACAGGCGTCTAGTTCTAGGGCGTTACTGCAAGTGCACAATTAGAATGGATCATTCAGTTTATGCAAGAGGCAGAGAAGAGATGACAGAAAAGGGAAGAAACGAGAGGTCTTGCAATGATACTTTGACGTTATACTGCTGAGAGCACAAGTTTAATGGGTTCCGTAATGACATAAAGCGGACCACTTAATGCTATTTTTAACACGTGATTTTTACGCAAGAACGTTAGGAGTAATAAAGGATCTTTAAACATTTCCCTAACATCCTCAAAATAAATAAATAAACAAATAAATAAATAATGTATCTGAAACGTCAACTTAAATTAAAACAACAAAATATCTTTGTTCATGATACCAAAGGGAAGCTTAATCGAAAGCGTCCTTAACTTACCAAGCTCTGCGGAGCAGTAACCAGCAGGTCCTGTGCATGAGAGCATCCAGTCTGTGGGCAGCGGAGAGAGTTGGTCCCTGAGACCATTTGTTCATCTGAGCCACGTAAAAATACACGTTCACGCCAGGTGACTGATCATGCTCTTTCCTTTCAGCACTGCCCATCTACAAGTTAAGTTGGGACTTCCATTTCACCAGTCTGTAAGATCTCTGGCAAGAGGGGAGACAAATTTACAAAACTGGAATTTAATCACTCACACTGGTAATCTGAGAAAATAAACGGACTGTGCAGAGGAAAATAAATAAAAGCCGCTCTTGGTGCTAAGTGTTCCTGTGGCAGCGTGAAACAGGAAAAAGACTAGACGCTTCCCACATGTTAAGGTGCCAGGTGCACTTAATACCAACGTAACAGATTCTGTTACTCCAATTAAGATATTTCATATAATTACTGACCGAATTTAAAAGATTAAAATGCTGTCATAATCTGCTAGTTATGGGGTACAATATTATGTGTTAAATCCTGGTTCAAATGGCTCTGAGCACTATGGGACTCAACTTCTAAGGTCATCAGTCCCCTAGAACTTAGAGCTTAAACGTAACTAAGGACAGCACACACATCCATGCCCGAGGCAGGATTCGAACCTGCTACCGTAGCGGTCACGCGGTTCCAGGCTGTTGCGCGTCGGCCGGCTGTTAAATCCTGCTTACTCGTCAAATATGGGGTCCCTACGAAACCTTCTTTCTCGGTTCGCTGGACAACAATTCAAGCAAATCGTATTAATTAATTACATTACAAAAGGAAAGGATTACAATGCTTAACTTTGTGTTAAACAGATGTGTCGCAAGCAAAGAGCGACAGACAAAATAAACAATGTCCTTCAGTATATACGGGGTGTTCAAAAAGTCTCTCCGCAGTGCCGTATGATCGCTAGCCGCGCGTGCCGTACGCCGCAGTGAATATACCGAAATGAAACTCAGTGAAATATAAGTTATTAATTTATTGAATATTCATTTTTATTTACAAATGTTCGCATTAAATGTTGAATTCCCTCTTATGTTGAACACAGAATTCAATTCGTCTAATTATGTTTCCAAACACAAGCTGTAACATTTCTTCTGTAACAGAGGCAATGAAAGTGGATATTGCAGTTTTCAGTTCATCAATGGACTTTGGACGGTTTCTATAGACAGTTGCTTTCGCTGCACCCCAGAAGAAATAGTCAGGTCGTCTAAAAAAAATGTTCAAATGTGTGTAAAATCTTATCGGACTTAACTGCTAAGGTCACCAGTCCCTAAGCTTACACACTACTTAGCCTAAAGTATCCTAAGGACAAACACTCACACCCATGGCCGAGGGAGGACTCGAACCTCCGCCGGGACCAGCCGCACAGTCCATGACTGCAGCGCCTTAGACCGCTCGGCTAATCCCGCGCGGCCAGGTCGTGTTAGGTCTGGCGGTCGTGGAGGAGGCCAAACTCCCTGTGAAATTATGCGATCACCAAAAACGTCAGCAAGCAGTGACATTGAAACGCGAGCTAAACTTAAAACTTAAACGTTCACGTCAACACATAACGACACACACCAAGGCTACTGCTGACGCTGGCTGAGATAAGTGAAACAGTGGAATGTTGGGAGCGTCCAGTAGAGGGGAAGTAACCCAGGCAGGCGAACAATCATACGGCACGCTCGGCTAACAATCATACGGCACGACAGAGAGACATTTTGAACAGCCCGTACAATTCCTAAGTCATTGGTCTTGAAGTGCCTAATCTTGATATTGCTGTAGAAGTGGGCCGCGGCTAGTCGGCGTGGAGCTTATGTTCTCTTCGTTTAGAGGCCGGTGCTGTCGCGTTGTCGTCCTGGAGAGGAGTCGGGCAGCGTGCAATTGGCTAACGTCTTCTTCACAGCCCTCTCTGCTCTCTTGTTTCCGACTGGCGTGCGAACGCTTGCCTTTACTCCGTAACATTACGTTAAAGTTCGACACAGTAAGAGAAGTATTACTGTTGGAAGCTGTGTACCTATCTTGAGGCAGCGTAACACATACTTGCCAATTACCTGGGTTATATCCACCCAGTATTTGAGAATGAGGGTACCTAGGCACTTCCATCCAACTTTACAGATATTTTCAAAACTACTAGAACTTGTAATCGCTCATATACCCCAGAACATAATGAACTGATACAAGAGGTAGCGCTTTGAGTGTGGTGGCATGCCAGCCTCCCGCCAACCCACCACCAGATGTTTCCAGTTCATTCTGGAGAATGTGCTGGACAGGGTTGCTGTCGAAAACCTCCTGTTTGAGGCTAGTTCAGGACAGCACAGGCAATAAGCTATCTTGTGTTACATTGATGGTAGATAATTCCACGGACATCTCTATGACTGGGCACTCCCAGCTGCCTAAAATACGACCTAATTATGCCTCTGATGTCCGTAGTACCCGCTAAGTTAAGCAGGAGTGATCAAGTTGGGCACTCAATGACAGTTCATTTTCGTTGGAGCCTCAACACATGGATGTGTCCATTCACAGAACTGGGACTCGTCTGAGAAAACGACATTAAACCGCTTCTGTGTCATCGTTGAGTGCATCTCTGCTGGCACGTCTGTGCTGATGCTTCAAGGGAAGCTGCTACAATGGTCGCAGTGCTGAGAATGTGTGGCGCTTCAGATGTCATTGCACTGTCCGTGTGGATACCTGTCTAGTTCCAAACAGACTTAAGACATATGATGTGGCTGTACTATGCTGCACCTCTGAGTGGACAATACTTCCGTCCTCTCAGGCGCTAGTTGCGTGGAACTATTGAGATCCGGCACAGCGTCTTGCATGGTCCTGCTGAACACATAAATGAGATATTCGCGTGACAATTGTAAGATCCCGACCAATGCGAGCAGAAACATTGTTGTTCCGCTGCTGTCACACATAGACAGGTGCAGATGGACAACCTCTTCACACGAACACATAAAACGTTCTTCTTAGAAGACAATTAGCATTCACCTGCTGTGTCTTAATAAGAAATCCGTTGGGTAATCTTTCTCTATATACAGAATATAGATAGCACTACTCATATACACTAATTTGCACTGAAATGCTAATCATTTGCATATCCAAGAATGTAGCAAACTTCTTGACCGATTGATGTCTGTTGCAAGGGTCCTCCAAGGTGTTGCAGTTCTACTGAATATGAGTGTATTTTAGAATGCTCCATTAAAAAACTTAACGAAAAAGTATTTTTCTGTTTAAAGCTTTCTAATGCTTGTCTTTGCTTTTCAGTGACTGAACAGAGCGCTTTGACCGCCTTTCTAATGTAATAATTTCCCAGGTTGAATATCATCGTACAGCACAGGACTTGTAGAAGTTTTTTCCCTTCATACAAAAAACTGACTTCGAATTTTACTGCTATCACTGAGAAGAGAATGTAGTTACCTTCCTCGAAGAGGTGGTAGGTACACTTATCTAAGGGAGGGGAATCATCAGTGTTATCAATTTTTTGATCCGTTTTTCACCGGAACTTGTCTCTCTCAATCAAGGATATATCGTATGGTGTCTGGTCTGAATCACGAAAATAATATCTCTGTCTACTGTTTCATCTCTTTTTTGTATGTTAAGCTTACACGTACACACAAGCTTTCATTGTTCAGAACTGATGTATTTGGCGGAAGTGCAGCTAATGGTACTTCATCAGGATTGAAATTCCGTATTGTAACAAGCTGGTTTGTTGTTTGGAGTATGCAGCGAAAGCCGGACGGTGTGGCCGAGCGGTTCTAGGTGCTTCAGTCTGGTACCGCGAGACCACTACGGCCGCACGTTCGAATCCTGCCTCGGGCATGGATGTGTGTGATGTTCTTAGGTTGGTTAGGTTTAATTAGTTCTAAGTCCTAGGGGACTGATGACCTCAATAATGAATCAAATGGCTGTGAGCACTATGGGACTTAACATCTGTGGTCATCAGTCCCCTAGACCTTAGAACCACTTAAACCTACCTAACCTAAGGACATCAAACACATCCATGCCAGAGGCAGGATTCGAACCTGCGACCGTAGCAGTCGCGCGGTTCCGGACTGAGCGCCTTAACCGCGAGACCACCGCGGCCGGCGATGAGCTCAGATGTTGAGTCCCATAGTGCTCAGAGGCATTTTTTGTGCAGAGAAATTTGGTGGTGCTAGTCTACTGAGAAACTGGAAATCGTCAGTGTTTCTCAGACATGTCACTTTCTAACACTCTTACCTTTTTTGAGTTACGTGAACATTGATATCCAGCTGGATATCAGCATTCTGAAACTAGCTCGAACTTCGTTGAAATAGCCAGTAAGAAGACTTTAATCAATAACTTACGTGTATCAATATATAAACGTCCTGGCAGATTAAAAGTTTGTGCCTTGTTGGGACTCCAGTGTGGGACCTCTGTATTTTGAAAGCAAGTGCTCCACCAACTCATCTACCAGAACACGATTCACGGTCCGTCCTCTCAGGTTTGCTTCCGTCAGTACCTCTTCTCGGGTAGCTCAGCTGTTAGAGCACTCGCTCGTTAAGCGCGAGGCTGCCAGATTCGAGTCTCGGTCAGGCACCGAGTTCTAGTCAGCCTTGAAGTTCTCATTTTCATCTCCAAATGTTGTTCTTCGTTATTTATTTTTGTATTTTCCATGCTCCACCGTCCTATGTCTCATGTCGTGTACCATCTGTTACAGGGAGGCTCGGTGGACCGTAGGCTGCCGTTCGCCATCTTGTCAGCGATTCACCTGCTGGTAGCGCTGTCGGTGTCGTTCCTGCCGGAAACTGCGCTGCAGAGGCTGCCGGAGTCTCTGCAGGACGCCGCCGAGTTTGGCAGAGGGCGTCCCTACTGGAGCTGGAGACTCATCGCCCCGCCGTCATTTGTTCAGGGACAATAGGCGCTTTCAGTTACGGTCCAGTCTCCCATTTTGTCTTACATACTTCAAACTGAAGAACAACTTGTCTACTGAAGAGGGAAAAAAAGCTTAACTCTAGTATTGTACATAATGTAAATTGTCACACGAAGTACGCACCAGGGTCGCAGCAACCCTCAATGATTTGCGATTGAAATGCTTGAAAATATAATATTTTGTAATGAAATTGTGCTCTGACTTACTAAACTCATTTTATTTTACCTCTGTCATGAACTTTTTCAGTCGGTATTATTATTAACAAATCTGAAATTCGAGACTAAGTAAAAACAGTTATGGGAACTTTTCAGGGAGGAAACCTGAAAATGATCCCGATCTAAAGACTTTATTTGCAGTTCAGTTAGATGTTGATGATATTTATTTAATGAACTGCACATATTACACGAAACGTTGAGGTATTCTCAGTTATTCATAAATGCGTTCATTCATTATTTCCACATTTTTGGAATATGGACTATAATGTTATCGGCAAATGGTAGGCCTGAACTATTAGGGACAACTGTTTTCCAGCAATAGCCACTCTCACTGTGACGACTAGATTTTCTTCATCAGTCGGCAGTCTGATGCATTTCTCCATTGTTCATAAAAACTGCAGTATCATCAGCTTCAGAATCACTTCCATCACGTGAGTGACTTACATCACTTCCACAATTGGGTCGTTCTGACAGTACTTCCCGTATAGGATCTTCCGTTAGTAAAATGCTATTTTCTCATAAATGAACTTCACATTCAGCGACAAAATGGTTACTCAATCTGTACTCCAGGATCACAGTAACCCTTAAAAACATTTCTGTCAAATTAATTAGACAACAGTGCCTCACAATTGCGAACGTCCATCGTCTACTATGGCGCACTCAATGCTGAATCTACGTTGGTGTCAGCGAGCTGTGTATCTGCAGTGGCGTTGGCACATGAACGAAAAGAAAGAAGAAAAGACTCCGTCAGAGTGACCCTGGTATACACTTCTACGTAGGATTAACAATCATGCTCTGACTGGTTGGTCCACCAGGTCAACGATGTTAAAAAAAGATGTCTCTTGCATATAGGAGAAATAACCTGCTGCACAGAGCACCGATGTTTGGAAAGGAGAAAGGGGCGTGAGAATAGGGGGGGGGGGAGGGGGTTGGTAGGGAGGCAGAGTCAGTTCGGGAAGATTTTCCACACAAGCAACCTACCACTTGGCTTCCCTTCGTGTTGCCCCCCCCCCCCCTTTTCCCTTATAGACTTTCGCCTTTGTCAGTTTTCGCTGCTAACTGTGATGCGTCTTGTACAGAAATCTTACAGTTGTTGCAGCCTTCTTATCTTGGCTCCATAATCGGCGTCTTGTGTCACTCAGGCCTTCAATCTACCCTGGTGGGAGGGCGGAGGTGGTAGGTAAGAGTGTAATTTCGGGCAAAATTCTATAAGATATCAACAAATTATGTTTTCGTTTACTTTGCGCCCCGGATCAGCAGGAAACAAATGCATAACCACTACCGCCACTCAGCTACCACAGACATATGGCCCCACTAGGCAACGACACACCCAGGCATCACAGGCCCATCAGAGGAAGGAACCCATGCTAGTTCAGATGTGCAGATATGCCCCCAACAGTAGGAAACGTCTCATATCCTCGCTAGGTCGTGAGAGGGCTGCCTTGCTACACGTGCCATGTTTGGGCCCAGTCGCTCAGGTACCCCATCACTGCCACATGGGTGTTGGGGACCCGTTCATGTCGAGCATGTACTAACTTTCAGATGTATCACGTTTCCTAGGCGACTCCAATGGAACCAAAAATGCCACAGCCGTTTCTTCAGCTACCCAAACGTGGCTGCAGCTCAGGGAAAGCCCCTCAACTCCGTCGATCACTACATCTAGCTGTTTATGAAAAAGGTCCAATTCCCTCTGCATCTGCAGGAAACGAAGACAGTCACTATCCATCTCCCACACTGTAAATTCGAAGAAGGGTATTAACTCGAGGTATAACAGACTAAATGAAGATCAAAGGAAAACAGCTGCAAGTGATCCAACTGCAGTGACGTGATGCGGCAGATGGCTCAAGTTCATGCTAATAAAATTACGAACTACAAAAAATAAAAGAAGAAAGTAAGTACGAGCCCAAACAGGCGCCGATGGCTTCCGTGTAGCTCACATGCAGACAGTGTGGGAAAAGTCTTAATGAACGCTATCAATCATAATATGCTGTCCAATCACATTAATGTGAACTCTTGTAAAAGCCAAAATAACAATCCCTTCATCGGCAGATGTGCAAGAGGAATGTCAGTGAGGTTCCTGGAGGTACTGCCAGCGGTACGGTGTCATGCTGATTCCAGTGCCTGGTCAGATACCCGGGGTTTCTTGGTTGAGGATCCCCAACAGCCCGATCGACATGTCCCACACATTCACGATTGGGTTCAAATCCGGGGAGCTTGGTGGCCACTGGAGTACCGTAAACCCATCCTGGTGCTCCCTGAACAACGCACGTACACAGTGAGCCACGGGACACGTTAGATTGTCCTGCCGGTAGATGCCATCATGCCTAGGAGTAACGAACTTCATCTAGGGGTGGACATGGTCCCCACAGATAGATGTAGTATCCGTTTATCAATTTTTTTCTTCCATAGTGACGATATTACTCAGGGAGTGCAACGAAAACATTTCACACATCATAATGCTCCAGTCTGTGTCCTGGACCCCAATTCTTTCAGATGTTTCACGGCCTACACGGCAAGGGCGATGTGACCGACGAAGCATAAAACGTTGTTCTCCTGGAAAGGTCACCTATCGCCGCTCAGTGGACATCCAGATGCGGTACTGGCGGGCAGATGCCAGCCATCGTTGCCGAAGAGCACCAGTTAGCACGGCTGCATGAAGCGGGCGCCAGCTGCTAAGGTCCCTACGCGGCAACATTCACTGAACGGTGGCTGAGTAGGCACTGCTGGTGGCTCCTTGGTTCATCTGGGTGGTCAGATGCTCAGCAGTTGCACGTCTGTTCGCCTGTACGCATCCACATAGCTGTCGGTCGACCTTGTCATGTGTGGGGTGTGGTGCACCACTGTTGCCTCGGTCCTGGTTTTGAATGACGCCATTTTTCCAGGCGCAGTTCACTTTAACCACACAGGGATGAGCAACGTTTAAAAACTCGGCCGTTTAGAAAATGCTTTCACTCTTGGCCCAGAAGCCCATGATCATACCCTCTCGGAGGTCAGATAAATTGCTCCACTACCGCAGTGCGACATCAATTTCCCCCTGAGGCGCTTTATACACCCTCACCTGCTAGTGCTGCCACCAGCCGTCTGTAAATGGTTATTACACACTGACGTCAAATTTATTAGGTGGTCAGTGTGTCTGGTCGGTGCCTTGCAGTGAAGTACATTTAAGCTACTGCTGATTGCACGCTCATTGTTAGTCAAATAGAGAAAATGACCGCAATCACAATCCCTTTTTGGTATTGTTGACGTAAGTACTAGAGCGTCCGTGAGGTCTGTCGTAATCCATCAAGTGCAGTAGTTGCCTTTTGAAGATATATGCAGGCAAAGATACGATTGACGGAGCAACTTGATAGGGTAGGTTACGTTGTAGGAAGGACAGTCAATTGATGCGATGTAACTGTTAATATTTATGCTGTAAAAATTCACAATGCTACGAGGTTAAATTTATACAAACGTCAATTTTACATTTCGCAAGTGCAAGGTGTATCTTATTACATATGTTCGGGAAGTCGACAAGCGAGAAATTTTAAAATCTATCATGAGATTGGGGTCGGCTGCAAGGGCTTTCCGGATGGGTCACTTGAGTCGACAAAGGACCAACCAACTGAGGACCTTACTAGGCTTTTCCCCCAGTAGTAGGCAGAAAGTGGCGAACATTCATCCTGGGATACCATGCTTCTCCAGTGCAATGGCGGCTTTTGCTTCAGGATGAAAGGTGACCAAATTGAAATACTTCATAATTGCATCATAATTCTATGTTTAACAGTACGACAAATCCCAAAATATCGGGTTGCTTGTGGCATTGAGTCACATTTATTAAGCCTTTCATATTACAAATATAAAAATTATAGGAGTTAGCTGAAGACACTTAACAAATGTAGTTACAAGTGACCACAAATTAATAAATGCCGAACGCTTTTTGCTATCTATATAACCAAGGTATTGGATGATAGCTCAGGACTTCAGCTACCATCTCTGAGAGTCAAACATTGATACATATTTTGTTTGTTGAATTATTGCGTTTATACCCATTTACTACATAAATGTGTCAGATCGTATATCCCACACAGGTACACAACAAATGGAAACAGTACAACAATTCTGAGATCTGTCCATATCTAATCACGTATGTCTATCTCAGTTATTGACTGCTTGTTAATGAACTTAAGAAGATTAAATTATCTGTGTGATTTAATACCATAAATAGGTATTGTGTGAACAGAGGCACCAGCTTAACACGCCACACTTATATTGCATATTTTTCAACATGTATTATTTATCATTTATTATAAGTGTATATGCACTGTAACATAATTAATTAGTTATGTCTATGCTTTTGTATGTACATTAACATGTTTGGTCTCTGCAGAAATGAGATAAAATGTTGTTTAATTTCACCCATACATTTAAACTGTAACTTTATTACTATGCAGATGGTGGGCTATTTGATAGATTATAATAAATGATGCTATTTGAGGGGGAAGAGAGTGTTTCTTATCGGCGCGAGTGCTGAGGATTCATGGAGTGGCTCTTGGGAGCAAGATGGGATATCTGGGAGTGGTAGAGAGTTGAAACTCTTGGTTTGGAGAGGTGGTACAACGGCAGTTCGTGTCGAAGGGGAACAGAGAGAGGATTTGATGTGGAGGAGTGATACAGTGAAGTATATGTCGAGACGTAATAGAGGATAGAATTATGTTGCAAAGAAGTTGGTGAGGTATGAACGGCTAGTAGTTGTGAATACTTTAAAATTTGTTCGTAATCGGTAAAATACCATGCCAATGGGACTTTGACACAGTAGCTAGTATCAACGTTAACTGTGAGCAAGCATCGTATGACATGCTTCGAGCAACTCTGAAGTGATTTACTTGCTTTTCCGTGATTATTTGTGCCTAGTTAAAAGCACGGTACTGTTATTTGGTGAAATTATTGATTTGTAGGGGCCCACTACCACTCTGATTAACACAGTCTTAACTGCAACTGTATACTTATCCATTTGTATCCTTTAAACTGAATTACTGTACGACCACCATATCCAGATATTCTTTCTTGTATATCTAGATATTCTTTATTCGCAATCGAGTTATGGTGTCCTCTATATCCGTGGGTAATAATCCATTATTGTTATTTACAATTATTCATACAATTTGTGTTTATTTAAAATTTCGCCTAACTTCTCAGTACTTTAGCAATTTGACCAGAGGATCATTATCTGTGATTTTAGCTATCTTCGCTTATTTGCATTTAAGCAGTCTTACAAGGCTAGAGCCGATGACAACGTGGAGCCATATCTTGTGAACAGAGCCATGCATAGCCTAAATGCTATTCGACCGCCAGTACCTTAATCTGGTATGTCACAATTAAGGTTTTCCATGTGGGACTCTAATTATAAAATCTACCCCTATTCTTTAACAGTTGGTACGTCTGAAAGGATAAGATGTTTTAAACACTCACGCACGATTTTTGCAAGGAAAAGAAATGCACTCACGCGACACGCTTGCACTGTAGCTTAAGCGTCTTCTATAGGCCAGTTAGAGACTGCTTCCAGGTTTAAAGGTAGCAAGTGTTTGATCTTCTCGAGTTCATCTACACCACTGTGGGACATTATAAACAGTTATCGTTTACACCCAGTTAAAACCAACGTGACTAATCAGTTGTGCAGGAGGAGAAAAGAAGGAAAAGCGGCAACGATATCATTACAGTTGGAGAACAAACTCGCACTATGAAAGGGAGGGGATATACATGCATCGATGCCTTGCAAAGCATCCATCATGGCATTCGACTTCAACGAATTAAGGTAATCTCAGATTGCCATAATAAAGAAGACTGGTTAGCAATGGGTCATCTAGCACGTTCTATAAGGGAACGAAGTCTGCACTCAGAAAGTAATAAATAAGATGAAAAAGACTGGAAACATTTTAAGAAATCGGCGGAGTGATTATCAATTACGGAAATATTTTGGAGATGCTGGATAACTGATAAAAGAAATTGACATTTCATCCAGAACTTAAAGGTCGGTAAAGGAATTCGTCTATTAGGAATCAACATAATTACCTATTGGTGACAATAAACCAAAATTCACAGGGAATTTCTAATACTTTGTGTTGGAAACCATGTACACTCTAGCTGGGGGAAGTTTTAAGTACTTTCACGAAATGGTAAGAGTGACATGTTTCTTGCATTAAATTAAAATCCAAAAAACGAGAGACCAAAAAAATTATGGACTCTTGTATGCTACTAGGAAAAGATTTAAAACAGCCTATCGTGGAAGGAACATTCGTTCTCTGTCTTTCAAGGGGATTGTTCTTGCCAGACTTTGCTCGGAGTTGTTAGGTGTAGGTAACCTCATTGTAAAAAACGTGGCTGCTCAATGTGTGGTGACACATGTGGCAGAACAAATCGGGAAAGGGGTTTCCCAATTATTTTTTGTTCCCTACATTCTTAATGATCCCACTACCAGTTACACGTGTATAGAGGAAGGTTTTCGAAATTATAGTCAATTAAAGAAATACCTTCAATGAGTTATGAGACACTGGTGGACTGTCAGCAGTTTTAATAGAGTATGACGCAGTTTAGTAAGTTCAATAAGACCACAAATTTAGATTAAGCAATGAATGATATTCGTATGTACAAAAATATTCATGAAAAATGAGATGGTTTACATCACAGAATATTAATCGATTGTGACTATTCATAATGGTAACAGTTCATTCAATGCATTAGGTATTGAGGGGAGTGTCATACTTTCTGCAATGATTCATCATATTTTTCAACACATGGAGGGCCAGAGGGTGAGCTGCAAAGTACACATTGTTTCTGATTGTAAGGAAATAGCTTTTCACGACAATAGAATGGAGGATGGAACGGTATCACTCAGTATAGGGCGACTCATCTTGGTAGAGCTGGCTACTGACGACCATATGTTTTGGTATGGTACTCACATGGAGCCCATTTGTTCTCAAAACATTAATGAGCCTCCTCCACAATGGTCTAGCATTTGGCTTGGGTCTAGTACCAGAATTATTTCTCTTGCTTCTCTCAAGTTCTGCAGGTCAACGTATAATCATATTGGTACTACCATTTCTAGAGTGCTCTAGTAGACTAATGTTACAACACAACTATGCATAGAATCTTGTTTAAATCCTAGTTGCTTCATCATTATTCACATCTCTCAATAAATTTTGTTATGCTTTCTTTTAAAATGATTACATGCATACATTACTGTGTACTTACTAAGTGCACTCCTTCTGCAGAGCTCAGTAGTGCTGCAATTCCCTCTTTGTATATCTTGCCGTATGTATTGCTAATCACTGACTCTACACGCCAGTACATTTTCTACAACTAATGACAACAAACTGCAAATTCTATTCTACAGAAAATACATGACAGTTATGCATCACTGCTATCATTCATATAGAAAACTCTGTTACATTTTCAAGAAATGTCAACACTTACAGATAAATACTAGATCAATAAGCATGCAAGTCAATGTGAAATTATCAGATGACACTTCCTGTGCAGAGACATTAATAACAAACAGATAGAAAGATGCACTGGGCAGGATTCAATAATCATGTCAAAGTACCTCTCAAACATAATCAATTTCTCTTCGTTTCATTATCACCTATTTACAAATACCTATGCTGCATTCAATTTTGCACTCATTGGCCTGCTCCTACTCTCCTCTGCCTACGTCAGATTTTTCTCAGATATATCTATTAAATTGTCTAGTTGCCCACTCTTCTCTAGCATTTCCTTCCTTTCGTTTTCATCTGCATCATCACTCCCAACTGGACGACACAGAGCGTGACTGCCATTCGCAAAGTACCTATAAAATTTCAAGCACATAAAAAATAAACTACATTACATAACCATAAACACGTCATCACGGTTCAGATACACTCTACTCAAGTTGAAATATTGCTCTACACATTTTACCATTTAACAACTTTTACAGTGGAAATGCGATGGACCACTTAGCATTTTCTGTTCCTGAGGATCTCCACCTCTACGGTGTTTGAATGCAAAACATCTCTCTCTCTCTCTCTATAGGGTCCTCGATATACAGTGAGAAACTCGTATATTAATGGATGACACTTGGTGGGCAATTTACATCATATTATTTACATCTGTTGTTCGACAGCAATTGACTTTGATAATCTTCAGCGATTATCATTTCTCTGTCATCAGTCAGCAGCCTACCTGATATTCGTTGAAGCTAGCCTCAGTACAACATTATGTCACAACTTGGTACTTATTGGAAATGGCACTGTCTCTGGAATTTTTCCCTGTACAAGCCAATTCGACACTACCTGAATTAGTGGTGGAAATGTTGAATCATTTGTCACCTCACTGATGATTTCCTTAAATTGCTGAATGTAAGAGTCCCACAAGCATGTGACATCTTTCACAGTAAAATGTACATAGTTGCCCTAGTTCTTTCATTACACATTCAGAAGGACTGGACAATGTATGAAATAGCGAGATGGAAATGGTTTTTAATCTTTGGACAATTTGAAGCACATTTCCAAAGTTTCGAGCTAAATTTTGGGCCTTTTCCCGATAGCACCTTCTTCACATGTCTGACTCTATACTGGAAATGGATAACGATTGTGTGTATGACACACTGAGTAGCAGCTGTCTTCAGCACTGTGGGTAACACAAATTTGGAACTTCACAACAACAACAAAAACATGCGCATATCCCTGATTAGTTCTTAGGAAAGACAAGCTCTTTTATTCTTGACGGAATAATTGGAAATAAAGTTGTATGATGAGACACCTTTGGCAGCTTTACTTTGCGACAATGCTTGCAGGAAGCTAATCGCAAATGCTTTCCTGAATATTAAAAAATAACACATTTCATGAAGCTTTTGAAATCACTTCCATCCCGAAATGTGTATCAATCAATCAGTTTGCCAAATTAACTTATTGAATAGCTCACCAGGAATACAAACAGCACACTGTGAATCATCTGCATCTCTCTACTTGAACAGGATACCATTTCTAATCAAATAAAGTTGTCAGTCGACAACGGTTATTGTGATCACTTCACCTCACCTTACTTCCTTCCATGACGGCTCCTTGTCTTGTCCCTAAACAATCTTTTCCAAAAATGCAACATTCTGTAATTATACGCTGCTGAAATATTTTTCGTTGACATTGTTTTCCTGACAAGAAATGTATACGATAGTGAAACCGATCTCTGTAAGATACAGCGCCTGCCTAGCTAAGTGACCACTCAGTTTTGCGCTCATTCAAAGTACAGTGATCTTTGGTCAGTATGAACCTTGGCCATCTGGCCAAATAAGGAACACCTAAATTTCTGAAAGACCCATACAATGGCAAGAGCCTTAAGGTCAGTCATTAAATAGTTGGGTTTGCACTTTGTTATCACGCAGCTTGCAAAAGCAACAGCATGGTGCTTCACCACTCCATCTACTTCAAATTTCTGGAATAACTCGGCATGGAAACCTATCTTGCAGGTGTCTGATCTTAGTTACAAATCCTCACGTAAGTATGGATGAGAAGGAATTGAAGCCTATAAAGGGAAGTGTTCTATACTCTCAAATTCTGTCTGCGACTGGGCATCAAATTCCAAGAAGTCAATGAACCGAAGTATGGCGTAGCCAGAATTGTCAAATTAAATAATGTTTCATAAAAACAGATCAACACCAAAAATGAACAAATATGCTCACCTTAGGACGAGAAACGTCTTAGATTTAATCTGTTTCATCTGAACCAGGTAAACTGCCTAACACAGTCACAATGTGTCCAAGAAATGGCATTATTTTATCCGGATCAGGTGAAATCCCTGACACATTCAGAATGTATCCAAATTCTGATTTTTCCAAATTAACAGTTACAGTCCACATGGGACACGCGTGGCTGATGTGCACTGACCAGTTTTCGTCCAAAGCCCTGGGTGAGTTCATTCGTTTGTTCGGTAGGGGAGGCCAACAAGTGTTTTCCACGTTTTGGCCAGTCGACGATGAGAGAATCGAGGCGCACAGCCTGCAATCTTTCTCAAACGATTTTACAGAAAGTACTCGGTAAAAATATTTCAGTTGTGATTTACTTATAGCCTTAAATGTCAGGTTAATTATGCCCATCATCCGTTAATGGTTATAGTTATTGTGATATTTATGCGGAAGTAAGACACTGCAAAATTCTGAAAAATTTGCAATGAAAAATAGAGGTCGCTATGATTTTGCTTTTGGTGCATATTGCATGTTATGCTGTCGCGTGTGAAATATAGCTAACATATTGAATTTATCTTTAGAATTCGGGCCGGCTGGGGTGGCCGGCGGTTCTAGATGCTACAGTCTGGAACCGCGCGACCGCTACGGTGGTAAGTTGGAATCCTGCCTCGGGCATGGATGTGTGTGATGTCCTTAGCTTAGTTAGGTTTAAGTAGTTCTAAGTTCTAGGGGACTGATGACCTCAGACGCTAAGTCCCATAGCGGTCAGAGCCATTTCATTTTTGTAGACTTTGGTAGAGGTATCTATCCATCACCAATCTTGAGAAAATTGATCTGACATTGAACACTCATTTGCGTCCGTACAGCGCCAACAATAAACACAGAGTGAAATATCGACCACATTCCTCGTATTTCATTGACAGTTTCACATATCTAAATGATATTTTGGCAAGGATGGCACACAGGGAGTAGAGTTGGTTGGTTGGTTGGTTTTGGGGAAGGAGACCAGACAGCGTGGTCATCGGTCTCATCGGATTAGGGAAGGATGGGGAAGGAAGTCGGCCGTGCCCTTTCAGAGGAACCATCCCGGCATTTGCCTGGAGTGATTTAGGGAAATCACGGAAAACCTAAATCTGGATGGCCGGACGCGGGATTGAACCGTCGTCCTCCCGAATGCGAGTCCAGTGTCTAACCACTGCGCCACCTCGCTCGGTAAGGAGTAGAGTATTTTATCATATCATTATTATGTAAAAATTCATTATCTAGCGTGTCATTCTACTAAATACAGACTTTTTCGATGAAAGAAGGTGGTTTTTAAGGCCCATCAATAGCTGGTGAAACGAGAAATGCTACGGGTTTCGTTTTTTTGTACTGATGTTATGCTTTTTCTTATGCTGTTGACCTTAATTTTCTTCAGTTCCTCACTTAAGAAAAGTAATAAACCACAATTGTGTCTGCACAGCATTATAATGAGGTTAAACAGCATAAACTTCACTGTGTTTTGGCAGAAGAAGAAAATTTTAGAATGTCAGCCAGAGAAATGCGTACGTTTTATTCAAAATTCGGCACTCATGACGCTTCTCTGTAACCTTGAAATGGTTAACAAGCCAGGCGAAAGTAAATCGCTGCATTTTCGGCCGAATTCTTTTTAGATACGAACGGAACTGAGGTGACAATAGATCTTTTTGAATGGCCACCATGCAAGTGTAGGGGTGGAGGGGTCCCACCTAATATTTACAAAAAACGTGAGATTATGCTTTAGTGTAGAATGGCACTTCCCCTCTAGCTCTCGGCATTTCCTCTACAACACCTGCCCATAACCCCCACCACTACCACTCTCCCCACGCTTGGCCTGTCGTTCTCACATCTAATGCCCATGGCATTCTACTTGGACTATACACGAAACTCATAGAAAATAATTAAAACTATTCAAATTCTCAGTATCTTCCTCCCAACTTTCCTCTGAAACTAACATGTCATCAGCATATTTGGTCAACATCTCTCCTAAATATAGTGGAATTATGCTATTAGGACCTCTGATAAATGCAGGTAAACTGACATTCAACACAAAAGTAACCCACAAAACTGATAATAACAGCCATAACTGAAGAGTGCGATGAAATTCCTAACTGGAGGATGCAGTTCAATATGCCAGTAGCTTTCTCTTAGATCAACTGGACACAGAACCTTAATACCTTGAAAGACTTGCAACAACTCATCTAATGTCAAAAGTTACCAGTTTCTGTCAAAATAACTATATTAGTCTCCCTTGAACCCAGCACCAACCTAATACGACCTCACTCCTATGTGATTACTAACAAAAAATTGTCATATGAGCTGACACCACTCTCTGGGGCAACATTTCAGTTTCTGCTTCAGCTTTCTCTTTGTAAATCTCTAGTGTTGCATATAGCCTGACAAAAAATCTCTTATGTTCCTTACCCTTGAAGTGATTCGCAAATCCCTTAATAGCATCTAAGTACTCATAAAACACTGCAGAATGAGGACACATTACCTCAAAAACTTTCTTTTCATTATCTCCTTTCCCACTGCAACATAATCAATCTCGTTCTTATACCTTGTTCGGCACAAAGGTCCTTGATTCTTCTACTCATCTACTTGCAAATAAAGTAATTCTCAATATATACTCACTCATGATGCAAAAATGCCGACAGTATCATAGATTCAAAACCTCTTGTGAAAGGTCTACCCTCTCCTGTTCCGTTTCTCAGACTTCTATAAGAGGCGTTTAAAACGAAACGAGCCAGAGGCTTAACTACAGAAACCAATACCTGTATGTTAGACGTATTGACCCTGGCTGTTGAGACACTTGTCCCACTGACACAAGGAGGTGAATGGCTGTCTCATAAAATTCCCTGGGCTGCAATGTTAACCAGTTCCGCACGTACAGCTGGACGTCGTCATCTGACGCGAATCGTTTGCCCCTTAGAGACTTTTTATGGAGACGAAAAATGGCGTAACTACAGGGAGAGGTCCGGGCTCTATGGAGGGTGGCCGATAATCTCCCATTTGAATTTCTGCAGGAGAGTCGCGACTGTGTTGGCCGTGTGATGCTTTCCATTGTTGTGGAGCAGAATGACCCCACGGGTGAGACTGCCTGGTCGTTTTGATTTGATCGCTTGGCGAAGGGTGGTCAAGGTTTGTGAGGAGCGCTGAGCATTCACTGTTGTTATGTGCTGCAGGAAGTGAATCAGAAGGGGGCCATATTGGTCAAAGAAGAACGTCATCATAACATTTCCTGCACTCGTGTGGATGGTCTTGGCTTTTTTGGGTGGTGGTGACCCTAGATGCTTCCATTGGAGACTTTGTCGTTTTGATTGTGGTTCGAAGTGATGACACCATGACTCATCTCCAGCCACCACTCGCGCCAGGAACTCATTTCCCTCCCGAGCATAGCGCTGCAGATGAGCAAGACAGTGGGCCATTCGACATGCTTCCTGGTGTGGTTGAAGACTGTGGGGCACCCATTGGGCACACACTTTGCACATGTACAGTCGTTCCCTCATTATGGAGTGATCACTTCCGACGCTCAGTCCGACCACGGCGGCTATGGCTTTCACTGTCACTCGACGGTCCTGGGTAATGAGTGCATCAACCAGCTGGACGACGTCATCAGTAATGCAGTGTGGTGCTCCAGACCGTGCATCATCGGCTAACGACAGCCGTCCTTCCCTGAAGCGCTTGTGCCACGCCTTGACGCTTGCTGTGTGACATTCGTCTACATCTACATCTACATCTACATTTATACTCCGCAAGCCACCCAATGGTGTGTGGCGGAGGGCAATTTAAGTGCCACTGTCATTACCTCCCTTTCCTGTTCCAATCGCGTATGGTTCGCGGGAAGAACGACTGTCTGAAAGCCTCCGTGCGCGCTCTAATCTCTCTAATTTTACATTCGTGATCTCCTCGCGAGGTATAAGTAGGGGGAAGCAATATATTCGATACCTCATCCAAAAACGCACCCTCTCGAAACCTGGCGAGCAAGCTACACCGCGATGCAGATCGCCTCTCTTGCAGAGTCTGCCATTTGAGTTCGTTAAACATCTCCGTAACGCTATCACGGTTACCAAATAACCCTGTGACGAAACGCGCCGCTCTTCTTTGGATCTTCTCTATCTCCTCCGTCAGACCGATCTGGTACGAATCCCACACTGATGAGCAATACTCAAGTATAGGTCGAACGAGTGTTTTGTAAGCCACCTCCTTTGTTGATGGACTACATTTTCTAAGCACTCTCCCAATGATTGTCAACCTGGTACCCGCCTTACCAACAATTAATTTTATATGATCATTCCACTTCAAATCGTTCCGCACGCATACTCCCAGATAGTTTACAGAAGTAACTGCTACCAGTGTTTGTTCCGCTATCATATAATCATACAATAAAGAATCCTTCTTTCTATGTATTCGCAATACATTACATTTGTCTATGTTAAGGGTCAGTTGCCACTCCCTGCACCAAGTGCCTATCCGCTGCAGATCTTCCTGCATTTCGCTACAATTTTCTAATGCTGCTACTTCTCTGTATACTACAGCATGTCCGTTCCTTCTACTCCTTCCGCTATCAGAAGACGAACAACACTTCTTTGCTCTTCTGTTGGTGCCTCCATGTCACTGTTTGCAATGCGACTGGCAGCGTTGGACCATTGATGCATGCGTGACGTGCACTTGTGCCCTCTGGAGATAGGCTGTGAAGTTCCACGCTCTCGTCGGAACCACACCTCGTTACACACGCCACGATATTACCCTTCTGTCACCGGTTTGTGCATTCCACACTCAGGATCATTTCTTTTTGAACTCTCCTTATAGTAAATAATTACACTACTGGCCATTAAAATAGCTAAACCACGAAGATGACGTGCTACAGACACGAAATTTAACCGACAGGAAGAAGATGCTGTGATACGCAAATTATTAACTTTTCAGAGCATTCACACAAGGTTGGTGCCCGCGGCGACACCTACAACGTGCAGACATGAGGAAAGTTTCCAACCGATTTCTCATACACAAACAGCAGTTGTTCGGCGTTGCCTCGTGAAATGTTGTTGTGATGCCTCGTGTAAGGAAGAGCAATGCGTACCATCACGTTTCCGACTTCGATAAAGGTCGGATTGTAGCCTATCGCGATTGCGACCCGTGTTACGACCCGTGGCTCTACCCTTCATTCTATCCTTGCGAAACCCCACATTTCAGCAGGATAATGCACGACCGCATGTTGCAGGTCCTGTACAGGCCTTTCTGGATACAGAAAATGTTCAACAGCTGTCCTGGTCAGCACATTCTCTAGATCTCTTCCCAATTGAAAACGTCTGGTCAATGGAGGCCGAGCAACTGGCTCGTCACAATACGCAAGTCTCTTGATAAACTGTGGTATCGTGTTGAAGCTGCATGGGCAGCTGTACCTGTAGACGCCATCCAAGCTCTGTTTGACTAAATGCCCAGGCGTATGAAGGCCGTTATTACGGCCAGAGGTGGTTGTTCTGGGTACTGATTTCTCAGGATTTATGCACCCAAATTGCGTGAAAATGTAATCACATGTCAGTTCTAGTATAATATATTTGTCCAATGAATAGCCGTTTATCATCTGCATTCCTTCTTGGTGTAGCAATTTTAATGGATAGTAGTGAATTTATAAACTGGGCTACTGAAGAGACGTGAATAACACATGAAACTGTTCCACAGTGTTAACCCAGACTAGCAGAGCAAGTAACATATAGCAGCAACACAACATTTTTACTCTGCAATATTCACTTATCTTCACGGTTATTGAAGAATTAGACGTGAGCCTATTAAAAATCAATGCAAACAACTTAAATCGAACCCAGCTCCGTATGTGGCGCGACTGCAATTTCTTATCAGCGCAGGTGTGCCACATCTGATAACAGTTCTGACACCTCATATCTCTGGAGTGTATCGCAGCCTGTTCAATAGATTAATTCTTTTTCTTTTTCGATTCAGTCGCCATTAAGCAGCTGCCTTGGCTACCCGGTGCGTACACTGGACTTTATTTCGTAATCACTGAAATAAAATCATGTATTTGCCATCCACACAAACTATGAACACTGTACAATGTGAAGTTCCCGCAGGGAGTGTTGCTTTCCGTTGAACTCCTGTGCTGGTAAACGTCGTACACTCCAAACGCCAAGCTGAGTTAATGCACTCTATTTTTCTGTAATTTAATAAACCACACCTCCTCTGCCTGTGAACGGTGTCAATGTGTAGGAGGCTCAGAAGTAATTTACTTCACTTTATTACCCGCCAATAATAGTGAACCATTAGAGAAATATTTCTGTGAAAGAGCTCGTGGCTGCATGTCCTGGTCAGAACAATTTCTGCCTCAACGGCCTGACACTAACCAGCGTCATCGAAGGTGATAGCGACGTATTGCGCCTTGAGCCTATGATCTACAGGGAACGTTTCTGCACTCACATAGCCAATAATGACGTGCTTTGATATTGTAGCATGGTTTTAAGGGTAAAATATTTTTACGAGAAAACTTTACCTGGATATAGGAGGTTGGTGGTTACATTCGCGACGATTTTCTCTGGTGTGGTGGTACGTACGTAGCTGTAAGTGTACTTATCAAGGTCATTTTTCATTTGAGGTTCTGGCGCTGTTCTTGCATAACACTTCAACGTTGCGTATACGGAATGTGGTCGAATTAAGTCAGCTGATGTTGAAGGAATTAGATTAGGAAATGAGACACTTAAGGTAGTAAAGAAGTTCTGCTATTTGGGGAACAAAATAATTGATGATGGTCGAAGTAGAGAGGATATAAAATGTAGACTGGCAATGGCAAGGAAAGCGTTTCTGAAGAAGAGAAATTTGTTAACATCGAGTATAGATTGAAGTGTCAGGGAGTCGTTTCTGAAAGTATTTGTATGGAGTGTAGCCATGTATGGAAGTAAAATGTGGACGATAAATAGTTTAGACAAGAAGAGATTAGATGCTTTCGAAATGTGGTGCTACAGAAGAATGCTGAAGATTAGAGGGGTAGATCACATAACTAATGAGGAGATGTTGAATAGAATTGGGGAGAAGAGGAGTTTGTGCCACAACTTGACTAGAAGAAGGGATCGGTTGATAGGGCACGTTCTGGGGCATCAAGGGATCACCAATTTAGTCCTGGAGGGCAGCGTGGAGGGTAAAAATCGTAGAGGGAGACCAAGAGATGAATACACTAAGCAGATTCAGAAGGATGTTGGTTGTAGTAGGTATTAGGAAATGAAGAAGCTTGCACAGGATAGAGTAGTATAGAGAGCTGCATCTCTGGACTGAAGACCACAACAACAACAACAATTGGCCCATGGTTTTTCTGAGAGAATTCTCTCGTTAGATAGTCAAAATCCCGAGATGGTTGGATGGCCTTGCCGATAGTGCTCCAGACGTTCTCAGTCGGGGAGAGACCCACGCCCTTCCCGGCCAACGTAGGGCTTGGCAATCACTAAGACAAGCAGTAGGAACTCTGACGCTTGTGGGCGGCCATTATGTTTCCAAAATTTAAGCTCGAAACAGCTTACGATAAGGAGCAACGAAACAGGATGTAGAATATCGTCGATCTACCGCTGCCCCGTAAGGGTGCTATGGGTGCTATAGGTGACAACCAAATATGTGCCTGCTATGGAATGAAATGGCAGCTCAGACCATCAATCCTGGCTGTCGGGCCACATGAGGATGGCAGTCAGATTGACATCCCACAGTTATCCGTGGAGTCTCCACGCCCGAGACACGTGTGTGCAGGTCGTCCTTGTTCAGTTTCAAGCGCGACTCATCACTGAAGACAATTCTACTCCAGTCAATGAGATTTCGGGCCGAAGACCTGTCTGGTGGCGCTCCGGACAGTGGTGGGGTACCACAGCCTGACTGCCACCCACCGTACAGCCCGACAACCAGGAGTGATGCTCTTGGGCGACATTTATTTTCATAGCAGGACACATTTTTTTGTCATCCGAGGCATTCTTACAGCACAGCGGTACGTTGACGATATTTTATGATTCGTTTTGTTACCCTTCATGGTAAGCCATCCCAGGCTTACATTTCAGCAAGATAATGCCCGCCTGCTAATGGAGAGACTTTTTACTGCTTTTCTCGGTGCTTGCCGTATCCTCCTTATCCAGCGAGATCGCCGGATTTCTGTACAATTGATAACGTTAGGAGGATTACGGGCAGGGCCCTCCGACCATATCGGGATTTGGACGGTTTGAAGCAAGAGTTGGGCATAATTTTGCGTGATATCCCTCAGCAGGACTTCTGGCAACTCTGTCCTTCTATGCCAAGCCGAATAACTGTTTGCATAAGGGTTAGAGGTGCACCAACGCTATGTTTACTTTCTTAATTTGTGAAGCTCTTTCTCTTGAGTAACTGAAACCTTCCCGTCTCCTTTATATCTCTTTTGTTACGCAACCTCCCCTTCTACAATAACCTCTGTAACCTTCCCTTAGGATTTCTATCTCTTGCTTAATAATAACAAATGAAATCTTCCCTTTGAAATTAATTCTCTTTCTCAATAATAATAAGTGCAATCTTCGCATACAAATTTAAATGCTGCTTATTAAAAGTGATTTGCTGATTACTTCGATGAAACATAGAATGAATGTGTCGTCGTCGTCGTGGCCCTCAGTCGTTGCCTGCAATAACCCAAAACTGTTCGTTACCTTTTTTACTGTAACTAGATCGCCATCTGACTGCTATATTGAACTGACATGAATACAGTTGCTCTCTTTACTGTACTCTATTAGCTGCTGCTGGGCTGTCATAATAAGTGGCTGTATTTATTACCAAAGCTGACGTTATTCTTTAATAGCAAAGCAGACGTTATTTTTTATTTAATTTAACTGGAGTTACGTAATTCATAGTTAAACATTTTCTTGACAACAATAAAATTTTGCAAAGTTTTACGTTGATGGTTTTGGGATGGATTTTCATCAGTAATGCAATACTGCTGGCAAAAATTAATTATATTCTGAAAACGATTCTTCAAATATGTACTGTTGGTAATGAAATGATTTTACAAACGTTTAAATGGGACTTACTTTTTACAATAATCTCAACCTCTCACTTCAGACCTGCTACCGACTCGCTTCACATCTCACTTAATGCTGACTTCCTAAGAGCGCTAAAGTGCGGTCTCTCCTGCCAACAATGCTTTCTGGTGCAGACAATCCCTGCTACCATTACAAAATACATCAGAGCGCCGTCTTTCCCGCTCTTTTCTTAAAATGTATCCATACGCGGTCACTCACGCCCTTTTTGAAATTATATCAATGTGCGGTCTCTCCCGCCAACAATACTTTGGTGCAGGCATTCCCTGCTACCACAATTATTTCCAAAATGACAAATATTAATTATTCCTACTTAATCCTATTAATGAAATATAAACATATTTTACAAATTGTGGTTTGACAATAGACAATAGAAACATCCATGTCTTATAACTCATCCAATTTCTCTGAAATTGTAATCATTTGTCTTATGTACATGTACATCACATCTGCAGATTTCCGTCCCATTCGGACAATTTCTTCGTGGTGAATCTAATTTTTGTATTAGGGTGTATATCAATGTGAATAACAAATTTAAGGTAGTTCTAAAACTACTCCTAGTTAAAATTCTTTTCTGTTCAGTTAATGAATATATATCAAATGAAGAAGTTGGCAATACGCACTTAAGTGCCAAATCTGAAATATCTACATGCAGGCGGTGTAACGGATTTTAAATTGTTTGATTGCATTATAAACAAAAAGCTTGATTTCAGTAAAACATAATTATAATTACAATGTGTAAATTAAAATTTGTTTGTAACAGTCCTAAAGGTAGTGTGTTCCTGGTCCTCATCCACGGATGTGACAGTGTCACTACAAGAAGTGTTGTAACGAGAGTGACGTGTGTGGCGACTATTAGCGCCAAAAAGTCATAATGCAGGGTTCGCAGGACTGGCACGCTGTCTTAGTTCCATCGTTTCTCTGCCGTTCTCTCCAGTATTGTAAACGCTCGTTCACAGGAAGAGGCGAATGGTAGTGAACACCGGCGAATTGTCTGCGAATGCTCGTTCGCTCGTGTTCCCTGCATTCGGCGTAAACCATGCTTACGATGCTCCACTAAGGCACACGTCACTGGATACAGTACTGTCCGCTGCGTCTGTGTCCCATTGTAGACTGACGTGACAAAAAGTCATGGGACAGCCATACACTCATACACAGATGACGGTAGTATCGCGTACTCAGGATATAAAAGGGCAGTGTATTGGTGGAGCCGTCATTTGAACTAAGGTAATACAAGTGGAAAGGTGTCCGACGTGATTATGGTCGCACGACAGGAATTAACGTTTTGAACGCGGAATCATAGTTGGAACTAGACGCATGGGACGTTTCATTTCGGATATCGTTCGAGAATTCAATATTCCGAGATCCACAGTGTCAAGAGTGTGCCGAGAATACCAAACTTCAGGCACTACCTCTCACCACAATGAAAGTAGTGGCCGATTGCCTTCACTTACCGACCGACAGCAGCGGCATTCGCGTAGAATTGTCCGTGCTAACAGACAAGCAACACTGCGTTAAATAATTTCAGAAATCAATGTGGGATGTACGACGAACGTATACGTTAGGAAAGTGCTTCGAAAGTTGGTGTTAATGGCCTAGGGCATTGGACGATTGATGCGAGTGGCTTTGCTAACATCTCTACATCGCCAGCAGCGTCTTTCCTGGAGTCGTGACCACATCTGTTGAACCCTAGACGATTGGCGAACCGTGGCCTGGTCAGATGAGTCCAGGTTGCAGTTGGTAGGAGTTGATGATAGAGCTCCAGTAAAGCGCAAACACCCATGGAGCCATGGACAACAAGGCACTGAGCAGCCTGGGGAGGACTCCATAATGGTGTGGTTGTGTTTACTTGATCACCGACTGGAAATGGTTATATTCGGTAACTTGGAGACCATTTGCAGTCATTCATGGACTTCATGCTCCCAAGCAACGATGGAATTTCTATGGTTCACAATGCGCCATGCTACTGGGCCACAACCGTTCGCGATTGGTTTGAATATTCTGAACAGTTCGAGCGAGTAAATTGGCCGCCCAGACCACCTTGCATGAATTCCAACGAACGTTTATGGGACATAAATGAGGCGTCAGTTCGTGCCAAAAATCCTACACTGGCAGAACTTCCGCAGTAGCTGACGGAAATAGAGGCATCATGACTCAATATAGCTGCAGGGGACTTCCAACGAATAGTCCATCCACTGCCGAGTTGCTGCACAATACCGGGCAAATGAAGATCTGGCATGATACCAGGCGGAGAAAGACCTAAGCCGGAACAAGGCCCCGGGAGTAAACAACATTCCATTAGAACTACTAACAGCCTTGCGAGAGCCAGTCCTGACAAAATTCTACCATATGGTGAGCAAAATGTATGAGACAGGCGACATACCCTCAGACTTGAAGAAGAATATAATCATTCCAATCCCAAAGAAAGCAGGAGTTGACAGATGTGAAGATTACCGAACTATCAGTTTAATAAGTCACGGCTGCAAAATACTAGCGTGAATTCTTTACAGACGAATGGAAAAACTGGTAGAAGGCCACCTCGGGTAAGATCAGTTTGGATTCCGTAGAAATATTGGAATACGTGAGGGATTACTGACCCTACGACTTATCTTAGAAGAAAGATTAAGGAAAGGCAAACCTACGTTTCTAGCATTTGTAGGCTTAGAGAAAGCTTATGACAATGTTGACTGGAATACTCTCTTTCAAATTGTGAAGGTGGCAGAGGTAAAATGAAGGCAGCGAAAGGCTATTTACAATTTGTACAGAAACCAGGTGGCAGATATAAGAGTCGAGGGACATGAAACGGAAGCAGTGGTTGGGAAGGGAGTGAGACAGGGTTGTAGCCTCTCCTCAATGTTACTCAATCTGTATATTGAGCAAGCAATAAAGGAAACAAAAGAAAAATTCGGAAGAAATTAAAATCCATTGGGAAGAAATAAAAACTTTAAGGTTCGCCGATGACATTTTAATTCTGTCAGAGACAGCAAAGGACTTGGAAGAGTACTTGAACGCAATGGACATTGTCTTGAAAGGAGGATATAAGACGAGCATCAACAAAAGCAAAACGAGGATAATTGAATGTGGTCGAGTTAACTCGGGTGACGCTGTGGGAATTAGATTAGGGAATGAGACGCCTAAAGTAGTAAAGGAATTTTGCTATTTGGGGAGCAAAATAACTGATGATGGTCGAAGTAGAGAGGATATAAAATGTAGACTGGCAATGGCAAGGAAAGCGTTTCTGAAGAAGAGAAATTCGTTAACATCGAGTATAGATTGAAGTGCCAGGAAGTCGTTTCTAGGGGTATTTGTATGGAGTGTAGCCATGTATGGCAGTAAAACATGGACGATAAATAGTTCGGACAAGAAGAGAATAGAAGCTTTCGAAATGTGGTGCTACAGAAGAATGCTGAAGATTAGATGGGTAGATCACGTAACTAATGAGGAGGTATTGAATAGAATTGGGGAGAAGAGGAGTTTGTGGCACAACTTGACTAGAAGAAGGGATCGGTTGGTAGGACATGTTCTGAGACATCGAGGGATCACCAATTTAGTATTGGAGGGCAGCATGGAGGCTAAAAATCGTAGAGGGAGACCAAGAGATGAATACGCTAAGCAGATTCAGAACGATGTAGGCTACAGTACGTACTGAGAGATGAAGCAGCTTGCACAGGATAGAGTAGCATGCAGAGCTTCATCAAACCAGTCTCAGGACTGAAGACTACAACAACAACATCAGGAGGTATCCTATGATCTCAATGTATACCCAGTCTCAATCCTCCTGACCTTTCCTGCCAAGTTATGATTATACAATGCTCTTCTGCTACCAGTATTTTAACCCGACGCGTTAAGGCAAGCGACAACAACGGTGGTTACTAACCGCGACAAAATGAGTATCGTTAGTGAGGAGTGAATTGAACTTTGCTATAGCCATCGTCGCCACAGCAGGTGGGGTGGGTCTTGTGGCGTGTGACTGCTTGAAGCGGTCACGTGGATCCCCACGCCAGAGCAGGGCTTCGACCTGCCACTTACCACGCGCCAAGACCAAATAGATATCTCAAGGACGTCCGGTTGCAAACCACAGCCTCCGCAAACCCAACCGCTGCACAGCTATACCAGGGGCTACCCACTGGAGAATTTCCGGCCCCGTTTCCGCGCTTACATCTGTATTTCGCTAGTCTACATCAAAGGCAAACCCCGCAAGCCATCATACGATGCATGTAGAGGGGTGCCTTGTTCCCCTGCTAGTCAGTCCGTTTCTTGCTCAATGTGGAAATGGAGAGGGAGAGGAAAGACTGCCTATATACTTCTATACAAGCCGTGATTTCTCTTTCTAGTCTTCGAGGTCATCAAGCAAGATGAATGTTGCTGCCAGTACATCGTTCTGTATTCAGCCGCACATGCCGGTTCTCTACATTTCATGAGTGGTGTTTTGCAAAATAACTTCGTCACCCATCCAGGTATTCCGACTTGGATACACGAAGCATATCCGTAATAGCCGCGTGTTCAGTGACCCTATCGGTAACTAGCAGCACGCCTCTCAATTGCTTCGAATTCTTTCTTTAATCCGACCTAGTGGGATACCAAATACATCTACATCTATATCTACATGGATACTCTGCAAATCACATTTAAATGCCTGGCAGAGGTTTATCACGCGAAAAGAATGAACATCTATATCTTTCTGCACGAGCTCTGATTTCCCTTATTTTATGATGGTGATCGTTCCTCCCTATGTAGGTCGGTGTCAAAAAAATATTTTCGCATTCAGAGGAGAAAGTTTGTGGTTGGAATTTCGTAAGAAGATACCGTCGAAACGAAAAACGCCTTTCTTTTAATGATTTCCAGCCCAGATCATGTATCATTTCTGTGTCACTCTCTCCCATATTTCGCCATAATACAAAAAGTGCTGCCCTTCTTTGAACTTTTTCGATGCACTCTATCAGTTCTATCTGGAAAGGATCACATACTGCGCAGCAGTATTCTAAAATAGGACGGACAAGCGTAGTGTAGGGAGTCTCTTTAGTAGGTCTGTTACATTTTCTAAGTATCCTGCCAATAAAACGCAGACTTTTGTTACCCATCCCCACAACAATTTCTATATGTTCCTTCCAATTTAAGTTTTCCGTAATTGTAATACCTAGGTATTTAGTTGAATTTACGGCTTTTAGATTAGACCGATTTATCGTGTAACGGAAGTTTAACGAGTTCCTTTCAGCACTCGTGTGGATGACCTCACACTTTTCGTTATTCAGAGTCAACTGCCAGATATTTATTCTAATTTGTTTCGCAGTTTGTTTTGTTCTTCTGATGACTTTGTTAGTCGATAAACGACAGCGTCTTCTGCAAGCAACCGAAGACGGCTACTGAGATTGTCTCCCAAATCGTTTATATAGATAAGAAAAAGCAAAGGGCCTATAACACCACCTTGGGGAAAGCCTGAAATCACTTCTGTTTTACTCGATGACTATCCGTCAGTTACTACGACCTGTGACCTCTCTGACAGGAAATCACAAATCCAGTCACATAACTGAGACGATATTCTATAAGCACGTAATTTCCCTACAAGCCGCTTGTGTGGTACAGTGCCAAAAGCCTTCCGGAAATCCAGAAATACGGAATCGATCTGAAATCCCTTGTCAATACCACTCAACACTTTATGTGAATAAAGAGCTAGTTGTGTTTCACAGGAACGATATTTTCTACATCCATATTGACTGTGTGTCAATACACCGATTTCTTCGAGATAATTCTCGCATTCGGGAGAACGACGGTTCAATCCCGCGTCCGGCCATCCTGATTTAGGTTTTCCGTGATTTCCCTAAATCACTCCAGGCAAATGCCGGGATGGTTCCTCTGAAAGGGCACGGCCGACTTCCTTCCCCATCCTTCCCAAATCCGATGAGACCGATGACCACGCTGTCTGGTCTCCTTCCCCAAACCAACCAACCAACCATCATCGAGATAATTCATAATGTTCGAACACAATATATGTTCTAAAATCCTGCTGCATATCGACGTTAACGATATGGCATGTAATCTAGTCGATTACCGCTATTACCTTTCTTGATCATTGGTATGACCTGTGCAACTTTCCAGTCTTTTGGTACGGATCTTTCGTCGACCGAACGGTTGTATATGATTGTTAAGTATGGAGCTAATGCATCTGCATACTCCGAAAGGAACCCAATTGGTATACAGTTTGGACCAGAAGACTTTGTTTTGGCAGCACTGTTTTCGATAGTATCTCCATCGCTATCGCGCAGAAAAAGCATTGATTGTTTCTTGCCGCTAACATACTTCACGTACGACCAGAATCTGTTTGGATTTTCTGCCAGGTTTCGAGACAAAGTTTCGTTGTGGAAACTGTTATAAACATCTCGCATTGGAGTCCATGCTAAATTTCGAGCTTGTGTAAAAGATCGACAATCTTAGGGATTTTGCATCTGTTAAATTTGGCATGTTTGTTTCGTTGTTTCTGCAACAGTGTTCTAACCCGTTTGAGTACCAAAGAGGATCAGCTCCGTCGTTTCTTAATTTATTTGGTATAAATATCTCAATTGCTGCCGATACTATTTCTTTGAATTTAAGCCACATATGGTCTACACTTATATTATTAATTTGGAATGAGTGGAGATTGTCTCTCAGGAAGGCATCGAGAAAATTTTTAACTGCTTTTTTGAATAGGTATATTATTCGCTTATTTTTCGAGGATTTGGGGATTACAATATTAAATGTCGCTACTAATACAGTACTCAAAATGGGTCACGGTAACCAAACTTACAAGCCTCCCTAACGGAATAAGTAAATATACGCATCACAGAAATCTTTTACATGTTATTCCAACCAAAAAACATAAATATTAGAAGAGTTGGCATGATAGAAGGTACAAAAATGATATTAATAGCAACAAGAATAATGTTATTTAAAACACAAAGAATGTTGTATGATTTTGTGTAAGCTCTGTACTATTACTGAAATATATAAGCCATAACTTAGAGCAGTCTTGTTCTTATTCATTACCGTTCGTCTTCTCTACATGACTTGTCTTTTAGTGTGGATCCTTTTAAAATGAAAAGTTTATGTGTGAAAAGGGACTTCGTACTATTCTCTCATAACAAGCAGTCACCTGCAGATGACTCTGCAATATTCATTTTTTCCTGGCGTAACACTGCTCTGGCTTTATGGTGGCATATGAAACTGAAAGTATTAGGATAATTTTAATTGAGAAACTTAATGTATCTTTTCATACAGTAAAACGCAGTAGAATTTTAAACTCTAAATATCAGTGACAGTGCTGGAACCCTTTAAGTAAAATGCGGAAAGCAGTTACGTAACATTTTTCGATCAGAGACTTCTATTCTTGCAACCAAGACAACGAGAATTGACTCACAGCGCGTGTAATGTTATTGTCGAACTATAATTTGCTTACCTGTGGGTCTGTGCTATCTACATACTGGTGATCTTCCATATGCGGCGTGTGGTAACTTAACAAAAAGGACAATTAAACATAGACTTCAGCTATCAGCGAATACACATCTATAGAGCGACAAGTTAAATATTTATCTTTCTCTGTGTTTACCACTTAGTGTATTTATTAAATTTCGTGTGTGTTTCTCCCGTTTGTTTAAGAGTAAATTCATTCTTTCCGTAGTGTGTAGTGCGTAGTGCAATAGTTGCTCATTAGCACATCAGCGTCCATTGGTGACACATCAGGTGGGCACCAAGTTGCATATCTTGGATTCTGCATGCTTTTATAGCTTACTTCTTCATTTAGTCTTGCTAGGATGCCTAGGATGTGCGCATGCTGTGTGCAGACGCAGCTTTTGGCTACGGTCAGTCACCTTCAGGCTCTACCTCGGGGTGTAGCGGTGGTGAAGAGTCTGGAGTGTCGCATAGGACACCTCGGTCGTCACTTGTTTTGCCTAAGGGCTCTGCCTCCTAGTGCACCGGACGCGGTGAATCCGCCCTCACAGTAGGGTGAGTGGCGGATGGTAAGGCGTTAGCGTCGCTCGAGGTGGAGGGACAACGTGGAGACCAATCGTCTGGCCTCTGCCACTCACCATGTGTGTGGACAGCTCTCCTTCAGCAGGCACACGGGGGAGGTGTTTGCTACTTATTGGGAGCTCCAGTGTTAGGCATATAGCGTTCAGGGCTGGAAGGAAAGCCAATATGCACTTCGTATGTCTGCCGGGGGGCCTCATCCGAGATGTGGAGGCGGCCTTGCCTGTGGCTACCGAGCGTGCAGAGCGCAGTCGTCTGCATGTAGTGGCTCACGTCGGTACCAACGACGCCTGCCGCATGGGCTCTGAGGCGATCCTCTCCTCGTACAAGTAGTTGGCATAGGAGGCGACGGTGGTGTTGGTGTTGGTGGTGGTGAAGACTGCTGGCCTCGCGCGCGGGGTGCGAGCGGAGTTCGCAATGTGCAGCATGGTTCACAGAGTTGATCGGGGTCCTTTGGTTTGGAGCCGAGAGAAGGGTCTCAACCAAAGGCTTTGTTGATTCTGTGACAGTCTTGACTGCGTGTTTCAAGACCAGCGTTAGCGTGTAGGGATTTGTATGATTCCCCTTGATAGGTCAGGGGTGCACTGCACAAAGGAAGCAGCTACTCGAGTAGCAGAGTACTTGTGGAGTGCCGGCCGGAGTGGCCGAGCGGTTAAAGGCGCTACAGTCTGGAACCGCACGACCGCTACGGTCGCAGGTTCGAATCCTGCCTCGGGCATGGATGTGTGTGATGTCCTTAGGTTAGTTAGGTTTAAGTAGTTCTAAGTTCTAGGGGACTTATGACCACAGCAGTTGAGTCCCATAGTGCTCAGAGCCATTTGAACCATTTGAACTTGTGGAGTGCACATAAGGGTTTTTCAGGCTAGGCAGTACTTTGGCATGCCCTGATGAACTAGTCGAATTTGAGTGACTATAGGAAGATACAAGACGACTTAGACAAAATTTTCAGTTGGTGTGATGAAAGGAGCTAGCCCTAAATGTGGAAACACGTAAGTTAATGTGGATGAGCAGGAAGATGAAACGTGTTATGTTCCGTTTCGATATTACTAGTGTCCTGCTTGACACTGTGAAGTCGATAAAATATCTGGGCGTGACGTTGCAAAGCGGTGTAAGTGGGAAAAGTTTAGGAAAATGTGGTCCATCTCTAAAGGAGACCGCATGTAGGGCGCTGGTGCGATTTGTTTTTGAGTACTGCTCGAGTGTTTGGGATCCGTTCCTGGTCAGATTGAAGGAAGATATCGAAGCAATTCAGAGGCGGGCAGCTAGATTTGTTACTGTTAGACTCGAGCAAGTGTTACCGAGATGCTTCGTGCATTCAGATGGGAGCACCTGGAGGGAAGGCGATGTTCTTTTAAAGCAACACTATTGAGAAAATTCAGAGAATCGGCTTTTGGATCTGATTTCCGGACGATTCTACTGCCGCGACATACATTGCGCATACGGACCACGAAGGTAAGACACGAGAAATTAGGGCTCACAAAAGAAGACGAAGTAAATATTCCAGAATTCGAATCGAAAACAGCTGCCAATATAAGTAACGTAGAAGTAAATATCCTCGAAGTAGAGAAGCAACTCAAATCACTTATTAAAAGCAAGTCTTCTGGTCCAGACTGTATACCAATTAGGTTCCTTTCCGAGTATGCTGATGGATTAGCTCCATACTTAACAATCATACACAACCGTTCGCTCGACGAAAGATCCGAACCCAAAGACTGGAAAATTGCACAGGTCACACCAATATTCAAGAAAGGTAGTAGAAGTAATCCACTAAATTACAGGCCCATATCGTTAAAATCGATATGCACCAGGATTTTAGAATATATATTGTGTTCGAACATTATGAATAACCTCGAAGAAAACAATCTTTTGACACACAGTCAACATGGATTTAGGAAACATCCTTCCTCTGAAAGACAACTAGCTCTTTATTCACATGAAGTACTGAGTGCTATTGACAAGGGATTTCAGATCGATTCCGTATTCCTGGATTTCCGGAAGGTTTTTGACACAGTACCACACAAGCGGCTCGTAGTGAAATTGCGTGCTTATGGAATATCGTCTCAGTTATGTGACTGGGTCTGCGATTTCCTGTCAGAGAGGTCTCAGTTGGTAATATTTGGCGGAAAGTCGTCGAGTAAAACAGAAGTCATTTCAGGCGTTCCCCAAGGTAGTGTTATAGGCCCTTTTCTGTTCCTTATCTATGTAAACGATTTGGGAGACAATCTGATCAGCCGTCTTCGGTTGTCTGCAGATGACGGTGTCGTTTATCGACTAATCAAGTCATCAGAAGATCAAAACAAACTGTAAAACGATTCAGAAAAATTATCTGAATGGTGCGAAAAGTGGCTGTTGACCCTAAATAACGAAAAGTGTGAGGTCATGGACATGAGTGCTAAAAGGAACTCGTTAAACTTCGGTTACACGATAAATCAGTCTAATCTAAAAGCCGTAAATTCAACTAAATATTTAGGTATTACAATAACGAACAACTTAAATTGGAAGGAACACACGGAAAATGTTGTGGGGAAGGCTAACCAAAGGCTGCGTTTTACTGGCGGGACACTTAGAAAATGTAACAGACCTACTAAGGAGACTTCCTACACTACGCTTGTTCGGCCTCCTTTAGAGTACTGCTGAGCGGTGTGCGATCCTTACCAGATAGGACTGACGGAGTACATCGAAAAAGTTCAAAAAAGGGAGCACGCTTTGTATTGTAGCGAAATATGGGAGAGAGTGTCACAGAAATGATAGAAGATTTGGGCTGGAAATCATTGAAAGAAAGGCGTTTTTCGTTGCGACGGAATCTTCTCACGAAATTCCAATTACCAACTTTCTCCTCTGAATGCGAAAATATTTTGTTGACACCGACCTACGCAGGGAGAAACGATCACCAAGATAAAATAAGGGAAATCAGAGCTCGTACGGAAAGATATGGGTGTTCATTCTTTCCGTGCGCTATACGAGATCGGAATAATAGAGAAATGTGAAGGTAGTTCGATGAACCCTGTGCCAGGCGCTTAATTGTGATTTGCAGAGTATCGATGTAGATGTAGATACTGAGGCATACGGACAGTTGTTTTTCGCTCGCTCTGTTTGCGAGCGAAACAAGTTAGGAAGTCAAAAGTGGTGGTACAATGTACTCTCCGCTACGCACCGTACGCTCTGTGTAGATGTGAGTGCAGACGCAGGCGCTCTTCTTTCTTTACTAGCTTCCTCCGTAAGAAGCACTATACTTCAGTAAGAAAACTTTTACACAACTAACCAGGCCACGTCACAACAGTATTGCATAAATCCCAACAGCACAAGGTCACCTCATATAGCACAAGTGTCCTATAAGCTCGCTCTTTTATAGATGTGTTACTCCAGAATAATAAACCGAAGGCGACAATCTGCGTCCCTTAATATCAATCTTAGGTCCTCGCTCCATTTCGTAGAGCTTGGAAACGTTATGCCTAGATATTTAGTCGAAGTGGCTGGGTCATGTGGCTCTCCACAAATACTATATTGGAACATCACGGATTGATTTTCCCACTTATTTACACTAACTTACATTTTTCTAAAAGGGACATTCAATAAGTAGTGCAATACATTTATTTCTCTGCCAGTTTCGGTTGAAGAAACGCAGATTGGGTTTTTTGGGGGAGGAGACCAGACAGCGAGGTCATCGGTCTCATCGGATTAGGGAAGGACGGAGAAGGAAGTCGGCCGTGCCCTTTCAGAGTACCATCCCGGCATTTGCCTGGAGCTATTTAGGAAATTCACGGAAAACCTAAATCAGGATGGCCGGACGCGGGATTGAACCGTCGTCCTACCGAATGCGGAAAAAAAACAATGCAGAATTTCTTGTGGACACCGTGGAATATTCCCACTTCAGCCTTCACAGTGTCATCTGTAACAAAGTGCATTCCAGGCACAGACTTTCTTTTGGCAGAAAATTAGAGCATCGCAGATACTCTTAGCAACTTGCTGAATGTCTATAGTGACCTGGTTGTGAAAGCACAGGGAATCGTTAGGTAATGTGTGTCATCATCGCAACAAGGTTGCGCAAACCTGTCGGATTTCCCGTTCGCCGGTTGGCCGCACACACCTGTGACTCCTGCGGTGTTGGAACGTGCGGACACTCTCATTCCAGGTGATCGACGGATCACAATCAAACACCTCGCTGCCCAACTGAAAGTCTCTGTTAGTAGTGTTGACACACTCGTCCACCAGTTGTGCTACAAAAGGTGAGAGCCTGCAGGGATCTCCTAGCTTCTAACTCCCATCTATTTGGCCCAGTGAAGGGTGCACCCCATAGCGGGACTGTATGTGGTTGACGGAGAGGTTATTGATACAGTGAGACCTCGACCTGTAGATTGGTACCACGCAGACAAACCGGCCTTCTGGTTAATGTGGCGTAAGTCCTTCCAAATGTTCACATTCCTGAGGGTACAGACTGCTTAGGTCATCGGTCCCTAGACATACACACTACTTAAACTAACTTAAAATAATCTATACTAAGAACAACACACACACCCACGACTGAGGAAGGACTCGAACCTCCACTGGGAGGGACTGCGCAGTAAGTCTGTCCCACTGAACGGGTTTTAATGTTGAGAAATAGTATTTCGTGGCCAAAACTGGAGAATAATACGGTGTATTGCAATCGTACATAAAACCACCCTGATTTCATAAAAAACGCCCCTCGTAGATTTACAGATATGCCATACATTGTACCAATTAGTAATTTTGTCTAAGGCATCCTACACCCTACTCCACACTCTCAACGACGACATTTTCCCCGTGCAGTATAGAGTCATCAGCAAACAGTTGTTTACTGCTGATAACTGCTGATTCATATAAAAGGAGCATTCCATATTAATCTGTACTTTATAATTATCTTGAGGTTGAAGCTCTTTTGTCCGTGTTTGCTTTAACAGTACATATGTTTTTGGATGGTGTCCGCCTTTAGCAAAACACAGTTTTTTTTTATATCCAGAACAGTTTAACTGCAGTTGCAGCATCATCAGTGAGCTTCTATTTTATGGCTGTTAAACATCAAGAATGCTCTTTACTGTTTGCATACTTTAAATATTGGTTTTTGAATCGTAATTACAGATGTTTGAATCACACATAAAATTATGTGTTCATACCTTTTTACCACATAGTGTGGTTTTCCTGCTGTATTATATTTTTTTAGTGTCTGTTTTCTTTCACAGTTTGTCATCTGCAACCATATACAACTTAATGTAGGCAAAATACACTCCTGGAAATGGAAAAATGAACACATTGACACCGGTGTGTCAGACCCACCATACTTGCTCCGGACACTGCGAGAGGGCTGTACAAGCAATGATCACACGCACGGCACAGCGCACACACCAGGAACCGCGGTGTTGGCCGTCGAATGGCGCTAGCTGCGCAGCATTTGTGCACCGCCGCCGTCAGTGTCAGCCAGTTTGCCGTGGCATACGGAGCTCCATCGCAGTCTTTAACACTGGTAGCATGCCGCGACAGCGTGGACGTTAACCGTATGTGCACTTGACGGACTTTGAGCGAGGGCGTATCGTGGGCATGCGGGAGGCCGGGTGGACGTACCGCCGAATTGCTCAACACGTGGGGCGTGAGGTCTCCACAGTACATCGATGTTGTCGCCAGTGGTCGGCGGAAGGTGCACGTGCCCGTCGACCTGGGACCGGACCGCAGCGACGCACGGATGCACGCCAAGACCGTAGGATCCTACGCAGTGCCGTAGGGGACCGCACCGCCAATTCCCAGCAAATTAGGGACACGGTTGCTCCTGGGGTATCGACAAGGACCATTCGCAACCGTCTCCGTGAAGCTGGGCTACGGTCCCGCACACCGTTAGGCCGTCTTTCGCTCACGCCCCAACATCGTGCAGCCCGCCTCCAGTGGTGTCGCGACAGGCGTGAATGGAGGGACGAATGGAGACGTGTCGTCTTCAGCGATGAGAGTCGCTTCTGCCTTGGTGCCAATGATGGTCGTATGCGTGTTTGGCGCCGTGCAGGTGAGCGCCACAATCAGGACTGCATACGACCGAGGCACACAGGGCCAACACCCGGCATCATGGTGTGGGGAGCGATCTCCTACACTGGCCTTACACCACTGGTGATCGTCGAGGGGACACTGAATAGTGCACGGTACATCCAAACCGTCATCGAACCCATCGTTCTACCATTCCTAGACCGGCAAGGGAACTTGCTGTTCCAACAGGACAATGCACGTCCGCATGTATCCCGTGCACCCAACGTGCTCTAGAAGGTGTAAGTCAACTACCCTGGCCAGCAAGATCTCCGGATCTGTCCCCCATTGAGCATGTTTGGGACTGGATGAAGCGTCGTCTCACGCGGTCTGCACGTCCAGCACGAACGCTGGTCCAACTGAGGCGCCAGGTGGAAACGGCATGGCAAGCCGTTCCACAGGACTACATCCAGCATCTCTACGATCGTCTCCATGGGAGAATAGCAGCCTGCATTGCTGCGAAAGGTGGATATACACTGTACTAGTGCCGACATTGTGCATGCTCTGTTGCCTGTGTCTATGTGCCTGTGGTTCTGTCAGTGTGATCATGTGATCATGTATCTGACCCCACGAATGTGTCAATAAAGTTTCCCCTTCCTGGGACAATGAATTCACGGTGTTTTTATTTCAATTTCCAGGAGTGTATTTAAGCAAAAATTACGATTGGGAAACTGTTATGGCTACGCCTGAAATTACACGTTTTGTGTGTGTGTGTGTGTGTGTGTGTGTGTGTGTGTTCACATTATGTTTCTCTTACGTTTTCTTTTTTCCTCATCTTCTTCACTGTAAAGTTCTGTGTATTGAGCTGCCACTGCCAATGCTTCACTGTTTACCACCTGTAGAAACAAGATGGCGGACAGTAGAACAGCTGAATACACAGCTCTCTGCAATGGAACTCTGTTCTCTGCCCTCAAAGAATTATTAGATAACACCAAGCTATTGCATAGGAACGCTCAATGAGCGACCTGACGACGTTAAAGCAAAACTGCAATAACAGTCACTCGGTTGATTTTTGTTGTTTCGAATTAGAGCATGCAGTACTCCTACACTAGACTTCTGAGCCTTGCCTGTTGAAAGCAAATGTCGCAGTAATGGTTAAATGGTAATCAATCACTTATATGAGTAGGTGAAACTTCATTAATGTGGAAAATCATTCACGCTAGAACGATCTTTTTGTGCCTTTTTTTCCCTAAAAGCACTCGCTCCACACACAGTTTACATCTTTCGAGCTGCCTCCTTGGCATTCACCCCTGTATTATACCAAAAGTAAATACTGTGTTGCAGATGTTACGCCTGTTCCCACTTGCGACCCAATTTTATAACGCTTAACCGTAGTTCATGATTTTCAAGTATGCAAAATCTGATGATTAACTGCAAGATGATAACTAGAACTTCAAATTCGAAAGTGGCACCTGATACATACACTGACAGCGTCGCGCCGTGTTCACCTAGCCGGCGCCAGATTTCAGGCGGCGGGTGGCGTCTGGCCCGTGGCCGGTAGCCGCTGCAGCGCGAGGAAACGCTCGAGCGTAAGCTGTTCTTAACGCGACGCAGCCATGAGCTGTCCTGTGGAATTGTTTCTGGAAGTATTTGTTATTATTGGTGGGTAAAATGTGAAGCGAATTATCTTCGATGTTCAATCAGACTCATAACGTTAGACGAGGGCCGAAATATGGTAAAGAAAGGGAGTAATGGTCGGACGCGAACACGCGACTATAAGGTTAGAATGCGCAGCGATTACCACTGTTTTTTTACTTTTTTTTGTCTCCTTGCACCCCTTCAACCTGTCCTTTACACTAGCCAACTTTTGCCTTCTCGGCCCGGGTTCTCCGCCTTTAAAGAGAGAATTTAACTTAATATTGTAGAAACACGCTTCCTCTGAACGGCAAACTAAGTGTGCCCCTTTTGTTGCCTTTTGTTTGCTACATGGCTTGAATAAAATAAATATAAATTCCATTGAGAAGGCATTTACATAACTGTTATGGAAACGTAACAGCAGCTATTAATTTCTTTCTCAGTGTGTGGAGAAACGGAAAGAAGCAAAATCATTATTGCTTATAAGTAAAATTATCTTCTTCAGAAAGGTAACAAAGTAAAGTAGGCCTGTGTTGCTTGATTTGACAAACAATTAACATAAAGTTGTCTTCATGTCTAAAGCAAAGGAAAGAAAGAAAGAACTAAATAAAAGGTAATTGCCACTTTCATCATTGTTGTATACTTTCCTCAAAACAAAGTAATATACAGGGTGTATTATAATTAATGGTGTAAACGAATACAGTAGAAAGTACACGATACCAGAAGCAAAAAAACCTCAGTAAACACAGGGTCGAAAATGCATACTTCATGAGCGTCGAGCCATTTTTCATCTTCGATATTGTGAAACAAATTTCTTCTACTGCAAGGTCTTTGCTTTCCATGTTTTCGGAAGTGGTAGTATGGACCAAAGTTAAAAAAAAGTGTCCAGCAATCATTTGCTCTAGAACGCATACCTTAAAAGTTACGAGCACTTGATCATTACTAGAGTTGTGTTTCAAAGTAGCAAAGATGAAGAAGTGCTCATAGCTCTTAAGGAATGTATTTTAGAGCACATCTTTACTGGGATTTTTTTCTTGTTTTGGTCCATACTACCTGTTCCTAAAATGTGGAAAGCAAAGAAGTTGCAGTAGAAGAGATTTGTTTCATAATATCGAAGACGAAAAATTACTCGTGACTCCTAAGGTAGGCATTTTCGACCCTATGTTCACTAAGACGCTTTTGCTTCTAGTATCGTGTATTTTCAACTGTATGCGTTTACGCCATTAATTATGATACACCCTGTATACAGATGGACTTAACTGGTCTATACTGATGAGCTTCTATGTTTACTTGCTGTTTCAAAACCTCCCACTGCTACGTGAAGTTGAAACTTTAACCAAAAGTAATTTGTGTAATAACACGAAATGTTTGGTTGTTTGGTGTAAATTACTCGCTTCTATTGTTTACAGTATTGTTTTAGTTTAAAAAATTGCAAAATTTTCTTTGTATTTTTTAACACACATCAACTTACGATGGTGAGTTATAAGATATACTCCGAACTCCTCCCTATTGCTTGATTCTTTTCTTAGGATGTAATGCACCGTTACGCCTTTCAATCAGTTGATTGCGTTTCATTTTGTTTTAGACTAAGGTATACTGTCAAGGTTTAAAAATTCAGCAGGCGTACCGGCGTTGAGCATGGTTCTGCTGATGCTATCTTTCGTCTTATGTAGAGCCATATGTCTTGTACCTTGTCACACAACAATCTATGCTCTTCAGTATCTGGTATATTACATAATGTACACGACGGTGACTCTGACAATCCCATATAGTGAAGTTTAGAGTTCGTCGTAATTTTGGCAGCAAAGTACCAGGTCGACTTGACATACGTTGGCAGGTTCCGGCAATGAATATTTTCCCATATTGTTTCCCAGTTACAACTCATGTACCGTCAAGAGCGACGTTCATCATTAATGGATTAAAGTTCAGTATGAAACTAATTACGTCCGCTTTCTGAATTCTCATTCCTTGTCATGTTCCAGACCTCATGTCAGTATAGTTCTTCCCTCTTCACGCCAGCCTGCGTGAGCTAAAACGTGTGCATTTCGGCCTCCAGTTGTAACACGGTGTTGGCTCTTCTGCCAACCCAACATTGGCGACGAGTAAAAACGGTGTTCTTTTCTATACTGCCCCGAAATCATTTTGTCATGGCTTCGCCACAATCTCCAGATGTACTGTCCGAATTTTATCGCTTACAGAATCAGCAGACGCAGTCCTTACTGGATGCCCTTGGACAGCTCGTGCAGGGTCAACGTGCAATGCAAAACGATGTGCCAGCCGCCGCTCCACCGCTAATGCAGCCACAACACGCAGTTGCACCGACCTTCCGAACTTTTGATGTTGCACTGGAAAGCTGGACAGAGTGGTCACACCAATTTGGATTCCATCTCGCCGCCTACAGAACTGAAGGTAACGAGCGGCAGCCTTTTCTTTTGTCGTCCATCGGAATGCAAACTTACTGTGTGATAGTCAAATTATTTCCTCCACGTGACGTAGCAACTCTGTCCTACGACGAAATTTTGTTTGCATTAGATGCATATTTCAAACAATCAGTCAATGTAGTTGCGAAACGGTATACCTTCTTTCGTAAAAAACGTACAGCAGGTCAGACTAATCGGGAGTGGGTTGCAACCTTGCAAGGCCTTACTAGGGATTGTGCTTTTGAGTGTCAATGTGGACTCCCATATTCAGATACTATGGTACGTAATGCAATTGCACAGAATGTTTCTGATGTTCGTATCAGGGAACAGATTTTGAAACTAGTCAATCCCTCCCTTCTACAAGTGATGGACATATTGGATCGGCAGGACACACTTGACTTTGCTCAGGAATCATTTGAAACTGCGCCAGCCGTGTGTCAGGTTAACCGGCCCGCCTGGCGAGCTGCATGGAGCAGTAATCAGCCCTCGCGCCCAGCCGCGCCGCTGCTGCCAGGCTCTCAGCCACGTGTGCCATGCCGGCAGGCAAATGCTCAAATCATGCCTGCGGTGCGCTACTAAACATTCGCGTGAGAATTGCTCGTCACGCCAAGCTATTTGCTTTATTGTACTAAAAAAGGACATGTTCAGAGTGTTTGCCAGAAAAAGCTCAGATCGAAAACTCAAATCCATTCCAGGCGCTTTACTTCGTGTGTGTGTGTGTGTGTGTGTGTGTGTGTGTGTGTGTGTGTGTGTGTTTGTGTGGTTTGAGGTTTTCGGGCGCTAACCCTTTACTTTGCGCCGGAATCGGAATCGAACCAAGGATACTTAGGCTCGCGAAAATTCGCCCATGGAAATTCATGTCATTCGTTCCACCCCACCCAGTGCCACTCACTCTAACAGTGACTGTGTTCGTCCCACAAATAGTGTGCGGCGACATTGCTGGAACTCCCGTCAAGTTGCAAGTGATTTTGTACCAGTGACAGTTCACGTTGCACGAGACAGTCGCTCTTGTCGTCAGCAGGACAATAAACTTTTTGTAGACTTGGACATTAATGGCAAAGTGATACCCTTCCAGCTCGACACCAGAGCTGCAGTGTCACTGATCAATCAAGACACTTACAAACTGCTGGGCACACCTCCATTGCAAGCCACAAATGTTAAGTTAACTAGATATTCAGGTCAAGAGATTCCTGTGTTAGGAGAATGCAGCCTTCTTGCAACATACAAAGGACAAACAAAACTTGTGTCATTTTATGTCCTTCGTTCTTCTTCTGCAGTGAACTTGTTTGGTTTAGATTCATTTCAGTTGTTTAACTTGTCTATAGTAAATCAGGTCCTATCAGTGAACCAGACTGTGCCTTGAGACAGTGTTTCTCGTCTATGTGAAGAATTTGCAGACATTTTTACACCGCACCTCAGTTCCACTAAGAACTATAAAGCACATTTGGAACTGAAAGTAAATGCGCAACCGAATTTTTTCAGCACGCGCAATGTTCCCCACGCATTGCGTGATGAGGTCGCCAAAACATTACACAATTTGGAATCACAAGGTGTAATTGAACGTGTGCAGGCTTCTCTCTGGGCATCACCCTTAAAATTTTGCCAAAACCTTCCGGAAAATTGATACTTTGTGTGGGCTTCAAGGCAACAGTGAATCCACAACTAGTAATTGCAACTTTTCCTTTACCCCTCCCGAAAGATCTTTTTGAGACACTGTGCCCGGGCAAATATTTTTCGAAGTTGGACCTCGCAGATGCGTACTTGCAAATACCAGTAGACGTAGAATCCCAGCGCATTTTGGTGGTTAACACGCATCTTGGTTTGTATCAATTCACACGACAGCCATTCGGGTATGCATCCGCCCCTGCATTGTTTCAGCAATTTCTACAAACTGTTTGTGCATCGATCCCTACTGCAGCAAACTATCCGGACGATATTGTGATCTCTAGGAAGACGGAAGAAGAACATTTAGCCAATCTCATCACATTATTTCAGGTCTTGTGACAAAATGGTCTTCGCTTACGGTAGGACAAATGTGTATTTTTTGCTAGTGACTTGCCATACCTGGACATGTACCCAATGCCCAAGACATACATCCCAGTCCCACGCACCTCCGTGCCATGCAAGACTTGCCTTCGCCGCAGAATTTGAAGCATCTACAGAGTGTGCTGGGAAAAATAAACTATTATCACAGATATGTGCCGCATGCCTCTTCCATTTCAGCTCCGCTTCATCGCTTACGCCGTAAATGTGTTCCGTTCGTCTGGACGACGGAATGCAAACGCACCTTTCGCCGGTTGAAATCGGCGTTGCTTTCCAATACTTACCTTACGCCATTCGATCCCCAGAAGCCCCTTTTGTTGATGATGGATGCATCGGATTTCGGGATCGGTGGTGTGCTTGCGCACAAGGATGGCTCGCACGATCGCCCTATTGACTTTGCGTCCAAATTGCTCTCGTCTGCGCAAAAAAATTATTCACAGATCGAGAAAGAAGCATTGGCTCTCGTATTTGGTGTTACAAAGTTTCATGCCTTCTTGTATAGTCGTCACTTTACCATAATCACAGATCACAAACCTTTGACATCACTTTTTCATCCGAACAAGCCTGTACCTCCACGTACAGCGCAGAAATTCATTCGCTGGTTTATTTTCCCTTCGCAGTACTGCTACGACATCTTGTATCAGTCCACTGCTAAGCACGGAACTGCCGATGCGTTGTCCTGTTTGCCTGTTGATGAGGATAGGGCATTCGATTCCTCCGAACTTGCTTGCATGTTCATTGATTCGGAAACTGATGACGTGGTCGAATCGTTTCCGATTGATTTTCGTCGTGTAGCTACAGCCACATCTGCCGACCATGTCCTTGCTATCATTCTGAGTTTTGTTGCTACGCAATGGCCCTTGTCAAAGTCACGGATCAGGGACCCATTGGTTCGCCGATTTTTTGCTCTCAAGGAGAGACTTTTTGTTCGACGTGGTGTTTTGCTGTTGCGTTCTGGCAATGATCAGTCCTGGGTCGTGGTCCCACGTTCGTTACAGTCCTCTGTCTTAAAGCTTCTCCACCAAGGACATTGGGGTATAGTGGGAACGAAACAACTTGCTGTCACCACTGTACTTGGTTCGGAATCGATGACGCGATTACGAATATGTGCTCTTCTTGCATGGTGTGTGCCGAACAACAATCAGCACCACCGCAGAAATTCTTTGCAGGGCCAAAAGCCACTTTCCCTTGGCAATGCTTCCACATCGATTTTGCTAATCCATTCTGGAATGCTCGATGGTTGGCTGTGATAGATTCTTCAGCAATTTTCCTTTTGTTGTCCGGCTGTCTTACACGTCATCATATGCCACCATCCAAGCGTTATCTGCTATCTTTTACATTGAAGGTCTATTCAAATGATTCAAATGGCTCTGAGCACTATGGGACTCAACATCTTAGGTCATAAGTTCCCCTATAACTTAGAACTACTTAAACCTAACTAACCTAAATACATCACACACACCCATGCCCAAGGCAGGATTCGAACCTGCGACCGTAGCAGTCCCGCGGTTCCGGACTGCAGCGCCAGAACCGCACAGCCACCACGGCCGGCGCCATTGAAGGTCTTCCACAGACTATTGTTTCCGACAATGCCCCACAATTCATGTCCGCAGAATTTCAGTCATTCTTCAAGGCCAATGGTATTCAACATCTGATGTCCGTGCCGTTTTCGCCACAGTCAAACGGTGCCGCTGAACGATTGGTCAGGACTTTCAAGTCACAGATGTTGAAGTTGAAAGATTCGCGTTTTCGAGAGGACGCATTATTGCTCTTTTTGTCCTCGTATGGCTCTCTGCCCCGAGATGGTCGCTCGCTGGCTGAGTTGCTCCACGGTCACCATAATTGAACCTTGATGTCTTTGCTACATCCCCCAAATCCGGTTCCTGTCCAGCAGCAGACATCTGCTTTTGCCCCAGGCGATGTTGTCTACTACCGCCACTATCGAGGTTCACGGCGTTGGATCAAAGGGCGCATTATTCGATGCCTCGGACGCGATATGTATCTGGTTTAGGGGGCCTGTGGTGAGGTGCGCTGGCATCTCAATCAGCTGCACGTCTGTCGTCGCACAGGATCTGCCGCTCCCCGTCTGCTTTCTGCGACGGTGCCGTCCATCTACTGGCTCGCCTCAGCCCCAGGTGTTAGTGACCCTGCAGCCGCTGGGCGCCCCCTGGGTCACGCGCCGACGAACGCTCCCTGGGACCAGTTTTCCTTCGACATGGAACTCTTGCCCACTCTGGACCATATGTCGTCTTCGCCCATTGGGTTTCCCCAGCCCGATGGAGGTCGACCCTTCGGCCCCTCCTGTCTCTCTATGGGCCCTTACACCGCATGTTGGCGTTCACCCTGGAGTAGGTTTTCCAGCGTTCCCTAGCTCCCCTTGGTCTGAATGGCAGGGTGCGGGTGGCTTAGCGTCGCCTGTTGTTAGGCTCCCCACCTCATCGCATACGTCAACATGAGGTCCTCCCCATGGCGGGAGGAAGTCTCACACCACAACCGTCCGCCGATTTGCGGGAGAGGAATGTGGTGTCACCGCCAGACACCAAACTTGCTAGGTGGTAACCTTTAAATCGGCCACGGTCCGTTAGTATACATCGGACCCGAGTGTCGCCACTATCAGTGATTGCAGGCCAAGCGCCGCCACATGGCAGGTCTAGTCTAGAGAGACTCCCTAGCACTCGCCCCAGTTGTACAGCCGACTTTGCTAGCAATGGTTCACTGTCTACATACGCTCTCATTTGCAGAGACGATAGCCTTCAGCTACGTCATTTGCTACGACCTAGCAAGGCGCCATATTCGGTTACTATAAGTATTATCTTCAAGAATGTATTCTGAGCAGATAATATTGTGAATCATGTACCGTCAAGAGCGACGTTCATCATTAATGTATTAAAGTTAAGTATCAAACTTATTACGTCCGCTTTCTGAATTCTCATTCCTTCTCATGTTCCAGACCTCATGTCAGTATAGTTCTTCCCTCCTCACGCCAGCCTGCGTGAGCTAAAACGCGTGCATTTCGGCCTCCATTCGTAAAACGGTGTTGGCCCATCTGCTAACACACAAAAAAATGTCTTTAACAATGCTAATATTAGTAAACTTATTACTGTTAGTGGAAAAGCAGGTTATTAAAGGGGAAGCACTTAATCCTATGGTACAAGCAGCTAAAAATAGAATTAACTTCAGAGAAGGCGGCAAGTTGAATTTAGCAACAGGAAATCCCAAAATATTTTATCCAATTTCTACTGGATATAATGCTTCAAATAATACTAAACAATCTGTTCAAGCTTTGCGCATTAAAATCAGAGATATATTAACATTTGATGAGTCAATTGATACATCAAATATTACATTTAATATTCAAATGTTGGTAGTTCCAAGAAATAGCAAACATAATAAAGTAATAGATTTAGTTGATGATAAAGAGACTAAATTACGCATTACTAGCATTAATAGTAATTATAACCTGTGGTGTCCTAGAGCAATAACAGTTGCATTAACATATCACACAGATTTTATCTTAGGTGGAGAACTAAATACTGGTACAATTAAGAAAATTAGAGCAGGACACAAATACAAATGATAAAGGGCATAACCATGATATAATGTAACCAGTTAGGATTTACTATAGAGTGTATTAAACATGCAGAATGAGATTTTCACTCTGCAGCGGAGTGTGCGCTGATATGAAACTTCCTGGAAAATTAAAAGTGTGTGCCCGAGTGCGAGTCTCGGTCGGGCACACAGTTTTAATCTGCCAGGAAGTTTTGTATTAAAAATGTTGACTAACTCTTGGATATTCAAATAAATGTCGTATGCACTGAAAATTTCAATTCAGTTATCTGTCATAGTCCTGAGGAAACAATAAAATTATGTCTGGATAGAAGTCACAACCATTTTGATATAATTAACAGTATATCAGCAGAATAGTATCCTCATATTTTTGTGACAAATGTAACAGTACATGCAAGAACATGAACGAATATAAATGCAAAACAGAGAGAAAAATATGTGTATTATACAATGGCACAGAACACAATACCATTTTAAATTAGATATACTGTGAACACAATATTTATTATGTTATAATGAAGAATGTTTAAACTATCACCAAGAAATTTTTTATTTAGCTTATAAATGTGAAGAATGTAAAAGGATTTGCTTGAGATCTAAAGAACATGTATGTGATTTGAAATACGTAGAAACTGCAAACTGGAAGTAGAAATTACAAAATCATTAGTATTATGTGCAATACAAATTACAAAAAGGTGGTTTTGTGAAAGAAAATTTATTGAATAATATATAGTAAAAGTTGTCAAAAATGTATTAAAATGGTTTTTATGTTAATGGAGAATATAGAAGTGAATATACCTTTGAATGTTCCAAATGCAGTAATATAGTTACAGAAAAACGGTTTAAGTGCTATAGAGAAGAATTCATAAGTTGAATCCCTTGTACCTGTACTAAAAATGTATGTTTTTTATTCTGAAGCTCAACAAGAAACAAGAATACATATTCCAAATGTCATAATAGTTTATAATTTCAATGGTCATACTGTTTGCAAATTTTAATAAATAATGAGTCCTGTAGGTGGCTGATATCTAGTGAACATAATGAATATATATCTAAAGTTCATTAAGCTGATGATTATGATTCACAATTCATTCGAAAGTACTGTGTTGAAAATACAATAAGGCCATATAGTATCTACACAGGACCTAACTTAACGTTATTGGAAATGAAACAATTAGGACTAAGAATTTAGATAGCAACAATATTTTACACAGAGAACTTAGCAAATTTCCAGATACTTTGATTTGAAAAAATTCAAGAAAGTTTACTTGCCACATTTATTCAATACACAAGAAAATTATAATTACATAGGATCCTTTCCTAATAACGAATATTATTTGTTCATACTATGAAGCAGGAAGATAGGAAAATATTTATCAAATGGTGTATCCTAAAAATTAAATAAATTACTTGTTCAATATAAAGAAAGAAATTAATAAATTCTGTAATTCTGATGTACATATATTAAGAAGAGGTTGTTTAGAACCAAGAAAACAATTCCTAGAAATAGCTAAAATATACCCAATCTGTTATTTAACAGTTACTGGAGTTTAAAAGACCATATACAGATCTAAAAATTTACCTAATAGAAGAAGTGCTGTATTGGATAAGAACAAAAGGAAAACTATGGTTAAACAGTTTAAAATTATGGTTAAATAGTTTAAATATAAAAATATTCATCATACTCTTAATGGCAAGGATGTAATTATAGCTTGAGCTAAAGTAAATGGCTATGATAAAGAAACCAATACTGTTTGCCAAAACCACAGCTGTATTTGGAATGATTGAAAAAAATGTTTTAAAACTGAAATGGTTAACAACAAAAATCGAGAATCAATGAATGATTTATATCGAAAGATGTTAACAAGAATTACATGAATATGAAATTCAGGACATAATTTAATATAGATGTGGGAATGTAATTGGATTAACTCAGCAGTATATAAAAATCTTTAGAAATGAAAACAGTTTCCTGAAGTTGTCAAAGAGCTACTTGTTATCATGGCCATACAATTACAATAAAATTTAGAGGTACAGCAGATGGTGTTCAAACACACAATAATACATCAATATGTGTAGTCTGTATCCAGCACTACAATATTATGATTATTATGATGTAGGTCATGCAACAAAAATATATATGCCAAGATGTTATTGTAAAAGATGGTATGGGCTTATAAGCTCTAGAGGTATCTAGAGGACTGTATCTTTCTCTTTTAATTGTGTGCATGAAGACTGATAAAAGTGAAAAACTGTTGTTTCATTTGTGTGTAAAATATGTAGAAGAAAGAATAAATGAAAGTAATCACAATGATGCTCAAAAAAGTTTCACTGGAACTTGACAACTAGTGAAGCAAATAAAGTTATAGAAAAAGGACATAACATTTTAGTTATTTACAAAGGTGGAATTTCAGAAATAAAAGCAACATTAAAACCTGTTTAAAAATTACATGAAAAAACTTATGAAAATAAAATTAGAAACCAGCCCCCATAAGTTTGAAAGTAATGAGGTGTATATAAAATATGTGAAAACAAACATAATTGTTTATTGAGATCTAAAAAGAATAGAACTAAACCTAAGAAAACGATCTGTTGCTAAGATATTACTGACAGTATGGCTCAGATGATGTACAATTTCAAGGATTATAATATAGAAAATTATACATTCATTGGAGCTTTCACCACATCAAATGCAAGACTCAGGTTTCGTGATATGTTAGGCAAGCTAGACAAAGCTGTTGCATATTTTGATACAGACAGTATAGTACATACCAATAATTGTGAAAATACTGTGGGACAGGTGCATGGGTCGATGAATTAAGAAATAATTGTATTACAGACTGGGCTTCAACTGGACCTATAAGTTATTATTTTGTGAAAAAATAACATAAATACAGAGATGAAAATAAAGGATTATTAATAAATATTGATTCTACATAAATGGAAGCCTTACTGAAGTGACTCAGCAGTGCTAAGAATGCTAAATCTTTACAAAAATTTGTGAGGTACAGATAAATGTTTTATATAACGTTACTAGTTGTGAATTGTTGATTACTGAAATGGAGAGGACGTTTGCTTGGAAGTGAATAAAGAATTTAAAATTATTTTGCCAGATGATATTTGCAATAAATTAACAGTTGGGATTTTCAGTTCTTTCAAGAAGAGAATATTAAACTGAGATACAAAGCAATGAAGAAACTTTACTATAATGAAGATCATGATCTAGAATTTTAGGTTTAAATTTATATATATATATATATATATGTGTATATATATATATATATATATATATATATATATATATATATATATTTACATATAAAAACAAAGATTTTGAGACTTACCAAACAAATGGGCTGTTGCCAATGGGCATCACTGTGGGGGTCGGGATGGGGGTTTGTCGGGGACGGCCAGCTCGTCCCACGCATCCCCTGATCGGACTACGACTGTGGTTGCCCGGGATACTGCCCGCATTGAGGCTGATCCCTCACCTGTGGTAGAGTGGGAGGTCGTTTCAAGGTGTGGCAGGGGGCGAAAGACATTCCGGAGGGCTGAACGGAAAGCCTCTCCAGTTTGTCTGACGAACCGGTTTCAGGCTCTGTCTCAGGCTGATACTGATCTTCGGCCTGACATGGCTGCTTGTCCTGTTCCAGAGGTTGCCCCTCAGTCTGCAAGATCCGGGCAGTCGCAGAGGGTGGGCTTACTGGTAGTTGGGAGCTCCAACGTCAGGCGCGTAATGGGGCCCCTTAGGGAAATGGCAGCAAGAGAGGGGAAGAAAACCAATGTGCACTCCGTGTGCATACCGGGGGGAGTCATTCCAGATGTGGAAAGGGTCCTTCCGGATGCCATGAAGGGTACAGGGTGCACCCATCTGCAGGTGGTCGCTCATGTCGGCACCAATGATGTGTGTCGCTATGGATCGGAGGATATCCTCTCTGGCTTCCGGCGGCTATCTGATTTGGTGAAGACTGCCTGTCTCGCTAGCGGGATGAAAGCAGAGCTCACCATCTGCAGCATCGTCGACAGGACTGACTGCGGACCTTTGGTACAGAGCCGAGTGGAGGGTCTGAATCAGAGGCTGAGACGGTTCTGCGACCGTGTGGGCTGCAGATTCCTCGACTTGCGCCATAGGGTGGTGGGGTTTCGGGTTCCGCTGGATAGGTCAGGAGTCCACTACACGCAACAAGCGGCTACACGGGTAGCAGGGGTTGTGTGGCGTGGGCTGGGCGGTTTTTTAGGTTAGATGGCCTTGGGCAAGTACAGAAAGGGCAACAGCCTCAACGGGTGTGGGGCAAAGTCAGGACATGCGGGGACCAAGCAGCAATCGGTATTGTAATTGTCAACTGTCGAAGCTGCGTTGGTAAAGTACCGGAACTTCAAGCGCTGATAGAAAGCACCAAAGCTGAAATCGTTATAGGTACAGAAAGCTGGCTTAAGCCAGAGATAAATTCTGCCGAAATTTTTACAAAGGTACAGACGGTGTTTAGAAAGGATAGATTGCATGCAACCGGTGGTGGAGTGTTCATCGCTGTTAGTAGTAGTTTATCCTGTAGTGAAGTAGAAGTGGATAGTTCCTGTGAATTATTATGGGTGGAGGTTACACTAAACAACCGAACTAGGTTAATAATTGGCTCCTTTTACCGACCTCCTGACTCAGCAGCATTAGTGGCAGAACAACTGAGAGAAAATTTGGAATACATTTCACATAAATTTTCTCAGCATGTTATAGTCTTAGGTGGAGATTTCAATTTACCAGATATTAACTGGGACACTCAGATGTTTAGGACGGGTGGTAGGGACAGAGCATCGAGTGACATTATACTGAGTGCACTATCCGAAAATTACCTCGAGCAATTAAACAGAGAACCGACTCGTGGAGATAACATATTGGACCTACTGATAACAAACAGATCCGAACTTTTCGAATCTGTATGTACAGAACAGGGAATCAGTGATCATAAGGCCGTTGCAGCATCCCTGAATATGGAAGTTAATAGGAATATAAAAAAAGGGAGGAAGGTTTATCTGTTTAGCAAGAGTAATAGAAGGCAGATTTCAGACTACCTAACAGATCAAAATGAAAATTTCTGTTCCGACACTGACAATGTTGAGTGTTTATGGAAAAAGTTCAAGGCAATCGTAAAATGCGTTTTAGACAGGTACGTGCCGAGTAAAACTGTGAGGGACGGGAAAAACCCACCGTGGTACAACAACAAAGTTAGGAAACTACTGCGAAAGCAAAGAGAGCTCCACTCCAAGTTTAAACGCAGCCAAAACCTCTCAGACAAACAGAAGCTAAACGATGTCAAAGTTAGCGTAAGGAGGGCTATGCGTGAAGCGTTCATTGAATTCGAAAGTAAAATTCTATGTACCGACTTGACAGAAAATCCTAGGAAGTTCTGGTCTTACGTTAAATCAGTAAGTGGCTCGAAACAGCATATCCAGACACTACGGGATGATGATGGCATTGAAACAGAGGATGACACGCGTAAAGCTGAAATACTAAACACCTTTTTCCAAAGCTGTTTCACAGAGGAAGACCGCACTGCAGTTCCTTCTCTAAATCCTCGCACAAACGAAAAAATGGCTGACATCGAAATAAGTGTCCAAGGAATAGAAAAGCAACTGGACTCACTCAATAGAGGAAAGTCCACTGGACCTGACGGGATACCAATTCGATTCTACACAGAGTACGCGAAAGAACTTGCCCCCCTTCTAACAGCCGTGTACCGCAAGTCTCTAGAGGAACGGAGGGTTCCAAATGATTGGAAAAGAGCACAGATAGTCCCAGTCTTCAAGAAGGGTCGTCGAGCAGATGTGCAAAACTATAGACCTATATCTCTTACGTCGATCTCTTGTAGAATTTTAGAACATGTTTTTTGCTCACGTATCATGTCATTTCTGGAAACCCAGAATCTACTATGTAGGAATCAACATGGATTCCGGAAACAGCGATCGTGTGAGACCCAACTCGCCTTATTTGTTCATGAGACCCAGAAAATATTAGATACAGGCTCCCAGGTAGATGCTATTTTTCTTGACTTCCGGAAGGCGTTCGATACAGTTCCGCACTGTCGCCTGATAAACAAAGTAAGAGCCTACGGAATATCAGACCAGCTGTGTGGCTGGATTGAAGAGTTTTTAGCAAACAGAACACAGCATGTTGTTATCAATGGAGAGACGTCTACAGACGTTAAAGTGACCTCTGGCGTGCCACAGGGGAGTGTTATGGGACCATTGCTTTTCACAATATATATAAATGACCTAGTAGATAGTGTCGGAAGTTCCATGCGGCTTTTCGCGGATGATGCTGTAGTGTACAGAGAAGTTGCTGCATTGGAAGATTGTAGCGAGATGCAGGAAGATCTGCAGCGGATAGGCACTTGGTGCAGGGAGTGGCAACTGACCCTTAACATAGACAAATGTAATGTATTGCGAATACATAGAAAGAAGGATCCTTTATTGTATGATTATATGATAGCGGAACAAACACTGGTAGCAGTTACTTCTGTAAAATATCTGGGAGTATGCATACGGAACGATTTGAAGTGGAATGATCATATAAAACTAATTGTTGGTAAGGCGGGTACCAGGTTGAGATTCATTGGGAGAGTGCTTAGAAAATGTAGTCCATCAACAAAGGAGGTGGCTTACAAAACACTCGTTCGACCTATACTTGAGTATTGCTCATCAGTGTGGGATCCGTACCAGGTCGGGTTGACGGAGGAGATAGAGAAGATCCAAAGAAGAGCGGCGCGTTTCGTCACTGGGTTATTTGGTAACCGTGATAGCGTTACGGAGATGTTTAATAAACTCAAGTGGCAGACTCTGCAAGAGAGGCGCTCTGCATCGCGGTGTAGCTTGCTCGCCAGGTTTCGAGAGGGTGCGTTTCTGGATGAGGTATCGAATATATTGCTTCCCCCTACTTATACTTCCCGAGGAGATCACGAATGTAAAATTAGAGAGATTAGAGCGCGCACGGAGGCTTTCAGACAGTCGTTCTTCCCGCGAACCATACGCGACTGGAACAGGAAAGGGAGGTAATGACAGTGGCACGTAAAGTGCCCTCCGCCACACACCGTTGGGTGGCTTGCGGAGTATCAATGTAGATGTAGATGTAGAAGCGCTGGCAGGTCGATATAGACACAAACAAACACAAACATACACACAAAATTCAAGGTTTCGTAACAAACAGTTGCTTCATCAGGAAAGAGGGAAGGAGAGGGAAAGACGAAAGGATGTGGGTTTTAAGGGAGAGGGTAAGGAGTCATTCCAATCCCGGGAGTGGAAAGACTTACCTCAGGGGGAAAAAAGGACAGGTATACACTCGCACACACACACACATATCCATCCGCACATACACAGACACAAGCAGACATTTGTAAAGGCTGCTTGTATCCTTCGGAGTTTAAAGAATGAGTCAATATGTAATTTACATTTCATACGCAGCATATAACAACATATAACATAGCATGCACAAGCCGCAGAACTTTAAGAATTTCCTGCAGTAGTTTACCTACTATCGAAATATCGATAACTATGACCATTAATGGTATGATAGGCAGTTCTAGATGAAGCTGGCGTAATAAGCTATAACATGCGTGAGAATCCGAGTCTATAACGGAATGGTTTCTTTCAAATCGTTGGAGAAACATCGGTCGGTGAGCCTGACAGGTAAAGCTCCATGTAACCTGGCATTATTCTATGGTTACCTGCTGATGCACCGAGCCCACACTGGCAACTACGCTTCCCTCCACTTGCTCCGCACTGAACTGTTAAGAGTCGCAACTTGTTTTAAACGCACTTTAAGTCGAACACATGCCCTCACTTCCCATAGATAGAATCTTCCAAACGAGTGTGAGGTCACAAAAAAGTCTACTTTTGGAAATTCGTGTTTTTATGCTTAGTAACAATAGACTGCGTGGAAAAATTTCGTTCATTCAAATTTCACGCCACCTTTCCACATAGTATTACACACATTCTAGCGTCAGCGTGATATAAAGTTTTATAAGACGAGAAAGGAAGGGTAATTTCTTTTTTACGTCACGTCGAAGCTGAAACTGATGTGTTGGCAAATGTACCAACACCTTGTAGATAGAGGAGGCCGAAATGCACGCTATCTAACGCAGACGGGCGTGAATTCTGGAACAGGATAAGTAGTGAATCCTAATAAGAAAAGTATGCAGCTCCTCGAATACTTAACTTTATTCGATGCTTGTGGTACATCGCTCTTGATAATACAAATAAGACTATCTTCAGATACGGTTAATGGCGCCTTGCTAGGTCGTAGCCATGGACTTAGCTGAAGGCTATTCTAACTGTCTCTCGGCAAATGAGAGTAAGGCTTCGTAAGTGTAGTCGCTAGCAAAGTCGTCGTACAACTGGGGCGAGTGCTAGTCCGTATCTCGAGACCTGCCTTGTGGTGGCGCTCGGTCTGCGATCACACAGTGGCGACAAGCGGGTCCGACATGTACTAAATGGACCGCGGCCGATTTAAGCTACCACCTAGCAAGTGTGGTGTCTGGCGGTGACACCACAGAAACCATTAGAGACGGGCCCAAACTCCGACTGGGGACAAATGTGGAACTAAATCCGCGGATCCCTTTATAGATCTACATCTATATCTACACAGCTACTCCACAAGCCACGTACGGCGTGTGGCGAAGGGTACTGATAGTCATTTCCTTTCCTGTTCCACTTACAAACAGAGCAGGGAAAAACAATTATCTATATGCCACAGTATGAGCCCTAATTTCTCATATCTTACCTTTGTGACCTTAAGCGCAGTGTTTGTTAGAGGCAACAGAATCTTTATGCAGTCAGCTTCAATTGCTGATGCTCTAAATTTTCTCAGTAGTGTTTCTCCTAAGAAACGGTGCCTTCCCAACAGAGACTGCCATTTCAGCTTCCAACCCACGTCCGTAACGCTTACGTGTAGTCCGAACCTATCGGTAACAAATCTAGCAGCCTGCCTCCGAGCTGCTTCTACACTACTGGCCATTAAAATTGCTACACCACGAAGATGACGTGCTACAGACGCTAAATTTAACCGACACGAAGAAGATGCTGTGATATGCAAATGATTAGCTTTTCAGAGCATTCACACAAGGCTGGCACCGGTGGCGACACCTACAACGTGCTGACATGAGGAAAGTTTCCAACCGATTTCTCATACACAAACAGCAGTTGACCGGCGTTGCCTGGTGAAACGCTGTTGTGATGCTTCGTGTAAGGAGGAGAAATGCGTACCATCACGTTTCCGATTGTGATAAAGGTCGCATTGTAGCCAATCGCGATTACAGTTTATCGTATCGCGACATTGCTGATCACGTTGGTCGAGATCCAACGACTGTTAGCAGAATGCGGAATCGGTGGGTTCAGGAGGGTAGTACGGAACGCCGTGCTGGATCCCAACGGCCTCGTATCACTAGCAGTCGAGATGAGAGGCATCTTATCCGCATGGCTGGAACGGATCGTGCAGCCACGTCTACATCCCTGAGTCAACAGATAGGGCGTCTGCAAGACAACAATCATGTGCACGAACAGTTCGACGACATTTGCAGCAGCATGGACTATCAGCTCGGAGACCAAGGCTGTGGTTATCCTTGACGCTGCATCACAGACAGAAGCGCCTGCGATGGTGTACTCAACGACGAACCTGGGTACACGAATGGCAAAACGTCATTTTCTCGGATGAATCCAGGTTCTGTTTACAGCATCATGATGGTCGCATCCGTGTTTGGCGATATAGCGGTGAAAGCACATTGGAAGCGTGTATTCATCATCGCCATACTGGCGTATCACCCGGCGTGTTGGTATGGGGTGCCATTGGTTACACGTCTCGGTCACCTCTTGTTCGCACTGACGGCACTTTGAACAGTGGACGTTACATTTCAGATGTGTTACGACCCGTCGCTCTACGCTTCATTCTGTCCCTGCGAAACCCTACATTTCAGTAGGATAATGCGCGACCGCATCTTGCAGGTCCTGTACGAGCCTTTCTGGATACAGAAAATGTTCGACTGCTGCCCTGGTCAGCACATTCTCCAGATCTCTCAGCAATTGAATACGTCTGGTTTCTGATGGCTGAGCAACTGACTCGTCACAATACGCCAGTCACTACTCTTGATGAACTGTGGTATCGTGTTGAAGCTGCATGGGCAGCTGTACCTGTACACACCATCCAAGCTCTGTTTGAATCAATGCCCAGGCTTATCAAGGTCGTTATACGGCCAGAGGTGGTTGCTCTGGCTACTGATTTCTCAGGATCTACGCACCCAAATTACGTGAAAATGTAATCACACGTCAGTTCTGGTATAATATATGTGTTCGGTGAATACCCGTTTATCATCTGCATTTCTTCTTGGTGTAGCTATTTTAATGGCCAGTAGTGTAAGTCTTCCTTTAATCTGGTCTGGTACGGATCCCAACCACTCGAGCAGTACTCAAGAATTGGTTGCACCTGCGCGCTGTATGGGGTCTCCTTTACAGATGGACCACGCTAGGCCACAAGTCTCCCAACAAACCGAAGTTGACGATTCGTCTTTCCTACCACAGCAATGTTACTGCCAGATATTTAAACGACTTGATTGTGTCAACTAGGACTCTAGTAACACTGTAACCGAACATTTTAAGTTTATTCTTAGTTGTTCCACATTTAGAGATAGCTGCCATTCATCACACCAACTAGATATTTTCTCTAAATCGCCTTGTATCTTACTACAGTCACTCAACTTCGACACCTTACTGTATACCGCAGGACCATCAGCAAACAACCACAGATGGCTGCCCACCCTGTCAGCCAAATTATCTACTTATGTAGAGAACAACAGCGGTTCTATCACACTTGAATGGGTCACTCCTGACGATACCTTTGTCTCTAATGAACACTCGCCGTCGAGGACGACATATTGGGTTCTATTACTTAAGAATTATTCGAGCGAATCACATATCTGCGGACCTAATCCATATGCTCGTATCTTCGTGAACAGCCTGCAATGTGGCCCCTATCAGACGGTTTCCGGAAAGCTAGAAATATGGGATCTGCCTATTGCCGTTCGTCCATAGTTTTCAGTATATCATGTGTCAGAAGGGCAAGCTGAATTTCGCACGAACGATTCTTTCTAAAACCGTGCCTATTCGTGGATATAAGCTCCCCGCCCTCAAGAAAATTTACTATAATCGAACTGAGAATATGTTCAAGTATTCTGCAGAAAACCGAAGTTAGGTATGCTGTTCTGTAATTTTGCGGGTCCGTCCTTTTACCCTTCTCAGGTGTAGAAGTCACCTGCGCTTTTTCCCGCTGCATGTTCACTCACAGGGACTTTGCCTGCATAGATACATAATCCATTTTACTTACCAAAAGATATAAACACATTGATCAGCCAGAACGTTATGACTACCTGCCAGATACTCCATACATCTGCCACTGGAACAGATAACAGCGGCGACACGTCATGGTATGGAAGGAATGAGGCCTTGGTAGCTCGCTAAAGGGACCTGGCGTTACATTTGTACACAGTTCATATGGTCAAAGTGACGATTATAGTAATTGATTTAGACTGAAATATTTTATTTGATGCATTTCTTATGATATAGATAAATAGAACTAATATACCACCATGAAATGTTAAGAGTAGAATATATGACAATCAATAACTTTCCGTTATTGTTCCTGTTATTAACCCAACAAGGAAGGTTTGAAAGATAATGAAGAGTATTATTGATATTGGGTGTCTTAATTTAATTCCCATATATTCAAACGCGTGGGGTAGGGGTGGGGGTGGGGGAGGGGCTGGCCGGTTAGCTCTGAAGTCACATCCCATATGTGTCCCATCCGGTTCAGATGTGGCGAGTTAGGGGTCCAGCACATCAATTGGAACTCGCCACTGTGTTCCTGGATCCACTCCATCACATTCCTGACCTTGTGACATGGCGCATTATCTTGTAGAATAATGCCACTGCTGTTGGGAAACATGATCGTCATACACCGGTGTACGTGGTCTGAAACCAGTGTGGAGTGTTCCTTAGTCGTCATGGTACCTTGCATGAGCTGCACTGGACCCATGGATACCCACCTGAATGTTCCTGACGCCATAATGGAGGCGCCGCCAGCTTGTCTCCGCCCAATAGTATAGGTGTCAAGGGGTTGTTACCCGCGAAAACGACGGATTCACCCCCTCCCATTGGCATAATGACGAAGGTATCGGGATTCGTCATACCATGCAACGCTCTGCCACTGCGGTAATGTCCAGTGCTGATGGTCGCGTGCCCATTTTAGTCGTAGTTACCGATGTTGTGATGTTAACATTGGCACATGCATGGATCGTCAGGTGCGGAGGCCCATCCTTGGGAGTGTTCGGTGCGCTGTTTATTCAGACACACATGTGCTATGCCCAGCATTAAAGTCCGATGTTAGTTCCGCCACAGTATGCCAGCTGTCCCGTTTTACCAGTCTGCCCAGCCTACGAATCAAGTTGTTTAAATGGCTCTTAACTGGGACTTAACATCTACAAATAATTCAATACCTTTTTTTGCTGACAGTACAGGTAATGTAACTGATGATGATAAACAGAAGGCCGAAATTCTAAACCTAGCTTTCAAAATCTTGTTTACGGTAGACGACTGCAGCACCATTTCCCCTTTCAGTTATCGAACAAACGAAACGATGGCTGACATAGTGTTTAGTGTATCTGAGATTATAACACAGTTAAGATCGTTAGACGCCAGGAAGGCATCTGGCCCAGACGGTATCCCGAAAGATTTTATGTTGACTATGCTACAATAAAGTACCATTCTTATCCATCATCTATCAGAGATCACTGGAACAGCGGAAAGTTCCACGAGACTGGAACAAGGCCCAGGTCATAGCAATCTGTAAAAAGGGTAGAAAACCGGATGCGTAGAATTACCGACCAATTTCACTGACTTCGATTTGGTGTAGAATCATGGAACATATTTTATGTTCAGTCATAATAACCTTTCTAGACTCTCAGAAAATCATCTGCAGAAAGCAGCACGGTTTTAGGAAACAGCGATCATGCGAGACACAGCTGGCCCTCTTTGTGCATGACATACAAGAGGCTGTAGATACCAGCTCCCAGGTTGATGCCACATTGCTCCACTTTCTAAGGGCGTTCGACTCAGTTCCGCACTGTCGCTTGCTACAAAAAGTGCGCGCTTACGGTCTATCCGATGACGTATGCGGTTGGATAGAAAGTTTTCTATCAGACAGGGAGCAGTATGTCGTCCTGAACGGGGTGACTTCGGCAAAAACAAGCGTGACTTCAGGTGTGCCCCAGGACAGCGTAATAGATCCTCTGCGTTTTACAATTTTCATAACGATCTGGTTGATGGTACTGACAGTGGCCTGAGATTGTTTGCCGATGATGCTGTAGTGTACAGGAAAGTAGTATCACACGAAAGTTGTGAACAAATAAATGAGGATTTGCAGAAAATAAATGCGTGGTGTAATGAGTGGCAGCTATCTCTCAATATTAGTAAGTGTAACCTACTGCATATAACAAGGCGAAGATCTCCATTAATGTACAAGTACAAAATAAATGCCCAGTCTTTGGGAGAGGTAACATCGGTCAAGTATCTCGGTGTGACTATTCGAAATTATCTCAAATGGAATGATCAGATTACGCAAGTAACGGGTAAGGCAAACTTTAGATTGCGGTTTATTGGTAGAATCCTGAAGCTATGCAGTCCTTCAACAAAGGAAATTGCTTACAATACGTTAGTTCGTCCAGTCTTTGAATAATGTTCGTCTGTATGGGACCCTTAGCAGTTGAGTCTGATTCAAGAGATTGAGAAGGTCCAAAGAAGAGCGGCAAGATTCGTGACTGGTACACTTAGCCATCGCGAGAGCGTTATAGATCTCATAGAAAGTTGGAAGTTGGGCACACTTGCAGATAGACGGCGCGCTAAAGAGAAGGGGCTGCTCACTAAATTCCGAAATCCGATCTTCACCGAGGAGAGCATATATCATTACCACCAACTTTCAAATCGCGCAATGATCACCATTCAAAGACAAGGGAAATTCCGCGAGTGGAACAGAGAGGGGGGGGGGGGGGAGGGAGGGGAATATTACTTTGGCACGAATTTGCCCTCCGCCAAACACCGCTCGCTGGCTAGCGGAGTATATATGCAGATATGTAGATGTAGAAGTAGATGAGGTCATCAGTGCCCTAGATTTAGAACTTGGTTTAAACTACAGCTAATATGCAGAAAAGTTACTGTAGGGCTAGTTTGTTTTCTGAAGTCACGGTTAGGCCGGCTAAATTCTTCGGGCTTTCAACATGATCCAATAAAAACAGAACATTTTTCTTTGTGATGAGTTTCGGATCGTGTCTTGCCGTGGATACCAATATCGACGAATCCCTCATACATCCATGATCATACGTAGTGTTCAACCCCTCTGTCTCTCAGTAACATATTTTTGAACATTCTAAAATTCGTTGTATGTCATGGTACCGTATGTAACGTCTGACATTGTGGGTTTCTATACACTAACGTCTGTTCTATACAGGGTATTACAAAAAGGTACGACCAACCTTTCAGGAAACATTCCTCACACAAAGAAAGAAAATATGTTATGTGGACATGTGCCCGGAAACGCTTACTTTCCATGTTGGAGCTCATTTTATTACTTCTCTTCAAATCACATTAATCATGGAATGGAAACACACAGCAAAAGTACCTACCAGCGTGACTTCAAACACTTTGTAACAGGAAATGTTCAAAATGCCCTCCGTTAGCGAGGATACATGCAACCACCATCCGTCGCATGGAATCCCTGATGCGCTGATGCAGCCCTGGAGAATGGCGTATTGTATCACAGCCGTCCACAATACGAGCACGAAGAATCTCTACATTTGGTATCGGGGTTGCGTAGACAAGAGCTTTCAAATGCCCCCATAAATGAAAGTCAAGAGGGTTGAGGTTAGGAGAGCGTGGAGGCCATGGAATTGGTTCGCCTCGACCAATCCATCGGTCACCGAATCTGTTGTTGAGAAGCGTACGAACACTTCGACTGAAATGTGCAGGAGCTCCATCGTGCATGAACCACATGTTGTGTCGTACTTGTAAAGGCACATGTTCTAGCAGCACAGTTAGAGTATCCCGTATGAAATAATGATAACGTGCTCCATTGAGCGTAGGTGGAAGAACATGGGGCCCAATCATGACATCACCAACAACGCCTGCCCAAACTTTCAGAGAAAATCTGTGTTGATGACGTGATTGCACAATTGCGTGCGATTTTCTCTGCCTCGTGATGACTGGGTGTTGTGTGCTGTCCTTACGTTAGTTAGGTTTAAGTAGTTCTAAGTTCTACCGGACTGATGACTATAGATGTTAAGTCCCATAGTGCTCAGAGCCAATTGCGTGCGGATTCTCGTCAGCCCACACATGTTGATTGTGAAAATTTACAATTTGATCACGTTGGAATGAAGCCTCATCCGTAAAGAGAACATTTGCACTGAAATGAGTATTGACACATTGTTGGATGAACCATTCGCAGAAGCGTACCCGTGGAGGCCAATCAGCTGCTGATAGTGCCTGCACACGCTGTACATGGTACGGAAACAACTGGTTCTCCCGTAGCACTCTCCATACAGTGACGTGGTCAACGTTACCTTGTACAGCAGCAACTTCTCTGACGCTGACATTAGGGTTATCGTCAACTGCACGAAGAATTGCCTCGTCCATTGCAGGTGTCCTTGTCGTTCTAGGTCTTTCCCAGTCGCGAGTCATAGGCTGGAATGTTCCGTGCTCCCTAAGACGCCGATCAATTGCTTCGAACGTCTTCCTGTCGGGACACCTTCGTTCTGGAAATCTGTCTCGATACAAACGTACCGCGCCACGGCTATTGCCCCGTGCTAGACCGTACATCAAATGGGCATCTGCCAACTCCGCATTTGTAAACATTGCACTGACTGCAACACCACGTTCATGATGAACACTAACCTGTTGATGCTACGTACTGATGTGCTTGATGCTAGTACTGTAGAGCAATGAGTCGCATGTCAACACAGGCACCGAAGTCAACATTACCTTCCTTCAATTGGGCCAACTGGCGGTGAATCGAGGAAGTACAGTACATACTGACGAAACTAAAATGAGCTCTAACATGGAAATTAAGCGTTTCCGGACACATGTCGACATACCATCTTTTCTTTATCAGTGTGTGAGGAATGTTTCCTGAATGTTTGGCCGTACCTTTTTGTAACACCCTGTATTTGAAACCGTGACCGTTGTGGTACAACAGTGATGAGAATCCACATTCTTCTGTTTATTGTGTATAAACCTCTTTTGTCTGCACTTGTAACTTCGTAGCTATGCACGTTCACGACTTACACTGGTATATCTTATTTTCTGCCCTATTTAACGGTTCCACTCTGAACAAATAATATCTTCACATAGTAGCGGCACTTGTTCCTCTCATATTTTACGTACTATTTCATTATTTGTGCCGAATTTGCTTGCTGAATGCAGTTCCACCGGCTGTTCTACTTGTAGAACACTTCCCTCAATAAGTCTGTCGAAGACTAAAATTCAGAGGTTAACATTTTGGGAATGTAATTCAAATTTCACATGCATCCATGCTTGCACAGGCTGCGTGGATGTACACACTGCACGAATATTTGATTCTAAGACTAATCTCTTTACACTAAGAGCCTATTAGCTATTCCAAATCTGCTTTCATACTATTAATTAATACGTTACTTCTGAAACATCTGAAGAAATTTGTCGTTGCGCCTGCGGAAGTTAATCATTACGGGATATTTTTTAAGCAGATAGCGTTATCACATAGACTTTGTGAAAAATGACAATAAAATCAGTTAAATAGATGTTTCACAAATTTAGTCGAACATTCATGCCAAAAGCTGAAGAAAGCGGTTAGCTTTCAAAATATTTACCAGACACCCACAGTCTTAAAAACTTAAAGTAATCGCTACCATTAATGAAATCTGAATTAATGTTCTCTGCTGAAAATTGTTCTAGCACAAGTTTTTCATCGCCATTTAACGATTTTTTGAAATCTATTTATGGGTGAATCATCACTCTGAGTGTCCTTTGTTATTAAAGAAATAATTTTAAATATCTTATATTGGGAATTGCAAAAACTGTACACGTAAACTTTAATGAGTTGTGGCATGTTTCCATTGTCGGTATGTGTTATCTGAGTCACTGTAATTAATGTACTAATTATGGTACTAGCAGGAACTGTGTTTCCTTAAACCAACGTAATTTATTTTTGAATAAGACATAGAAATTTTCATTTTCGCCTTGTACTCGTGGCAATTTACAAAATAGTATAATATACCTAATATCCAGGCCACAGCTACTGGGTGGTGGCAGCGTCAGTTGATTCCAAATATCAATCCCCAGCATTAATTACATAGCAGAGTAAGTTAGCATAACGTAGTCTGTCTGGAGGGGGGGGGGGGGGATAACACACGTTTAAGTACTTAAAATTTGGTCTTGCGTGGAGCACATATGAAGTGAAATGCCCCGAAATAACAGGCTTGGGGATGGAGTATATTTTAGAACTCTTCTCTTGGTAATTGAAGCGGCGAGAAAAGCATGTTAGTATGCAACAGCTGGGCAGTCTACCGTATCTACCCTGTAAGCGGATTACAAAATCTAGTTGACGTTAAACAGATTAAACGTTGAAAACTTCTGACGGAAAAGCAAATAATGACGCGGAAAACAGTGGAGTCATTGTCGTAATGCGGAAACGGAGCGATACATCTGACGTCCGATAGGGCATGGTCATTATTGGCTTTCCGGCAAATTGTTGAAGCATTTCTGAAACGGCTAAGATTAAACTGCTCACGTCCCGCTGTGGTTAAAGCATATCACACGTGGAAAAATGGCGCTATCCGAAAACGGCTCGGGAGCAAATGTGGTGCACCATGGGCCATAGACGAGACCGCAGGTACGAAGATGTGCATGGGCGAATAGACGGGCAACTGTTGAGCAACTGACCGCGCAGATGAACGAAGGTTGTACCAACAGTGTCTCCTTAACGACGGTTCAGCAAACATTGCTGCGTATGGACCTCCGCAGCAGGCACCTAGCTCATGCATCCATGCTGACTGCTGTTCTCTGGCGACGAAGGCTGGAATATGGACGCCACTACCGCACGTGGACGTCCACTGAGTGGCTCTTTCTTTTTTTGACTCATCAGCCTTCTGACTGGTTTCATACGGCCCGCCTTTTGTGCCAAACTCTTCATCTCAGAGTAGCACTTGCAATCTGCGTCCTCAGATATTTGCTCGAATTATTCCAGTCTCTGTCTTCCTCCACAGATTTTGCCCTCTACAGCTACCTCTAGTAACAGGGAAGTCATCCCCTGATGTCTCGAAGGATGCCCTATCATCTGGTCCCTTCTCCTTTCTGTGTTTTCCACATATACCTTCTAGCGTTAAAATGTTTTTGCTTTTCAGATTTAACCAAATATAACATTTATGATGATAATATATGGCAATGTTTGCCGACAAGATAAAAAATGCAACCTTTAACATTAGATTGCGTACTCACGGCAGTTCTCCTTGGCCGTTTTTTGGTACGACTTGGAAAGAGAGAAAAATTAATGAATGAGCGCCGATGCGTCAGTTCTCGATTGTGTTCAGGAGACGTACAGATTGATTGCGCGAAAATAGTTTCTCAAATGACCTCTTAACCCAGATTGCTTTCACGCAATCAGACTCATCAATGAAATTACCTAAGGGACCTATTTGAATAATAATTAAAAAAAATTGGAAATGAATGCAAACCAGTGAAATTTTGTAAAGAAAAAGTTGTCATATCGGAAACTGAACACATTAATGGCCTCGCAAATAGAATCGAGACACCGCGATGAAGAGCGAACCTGTAACAAAGTTCATTTAAACATAAACATTATTTGTGGTTAATTTAAAGAAAAGAATAAGCATAGATATCCTGTACAGTGAAGCATCAATATATTCTTAATAAACAAAGGCGTTAAACTATAAACATTAACAAATTTGCAATGAATACAAAACTTACATTTTTATGTTTTTCTCATACATGGAGCAGTCCAACAATCGCTGCTTTTGTATGTGTGATATTTTGTAAAAATTAAATGTCCTGGCGTGCGCGTAAGTATTTTTTATCGTCACATGGTTTACAAAAGCGTTTTTTTCTGGTGATAACGTGGTTTTTCACACTAAATGAAATATAACTTGTAGCGGTGCTACACCACACGTCTTAACAAGTGGGCGACCAAACATCAAAGGTAATGAAGTACATGTTAACATATCGGCGACCAGAAGTACAACTAACTATAAAGACTCTAGAATTTTCCTAACAAATGATAAATTGTTCTTTTCTCTGTTTCGCAGCTTCTTGCTATCAAGCGCTGCGGCAATGATTTTAAATATCTGCACCCAGCGAGTCATAGTGTATAAAAGTACCTTTTAAACGCTGGCCGCGCGTCTTGGTATAGGCGCACGTTATAGATAGATTTCGTTTCTTTACTCTCGCGTTGTCATGCTTAGTATCATTACAAACTACAGCTCGATGGCTGTCCTTTTCTCATATGCAAAATGTCTGAAATCCAATAATATCACATTGCTTCCCGCGTGAGGAGCGATGACTCCGTCAGGATTATCGCGACTCACGCGGAGTCGTGATATTATTGCTTTCGCGAAACAAGTTAGTATTACTTGCAAAAATTCTTTACAATAGATCTTACATACTACATCAGGCAAAGTGGTTAACATACAGAGTATCAGGTAAGTATATTCGTACGATTGAAATTGATAGTAATTTGTCCATTGGGTAACTACATGACAATTGAACTGTGCTCTTTCTAACGCATTGTAAAAAGATAACAAATGTTCATTTCTCGGTAAAAGATAATGAAATTAAGATAAAGATACACATACATAGATACATTATACATGGCATAATAAATATTAAAAAATAACAAGGAAATAAATTACTTGACTTCGCAGGAAGTCTGGGTGCTGTGTGTACTCGCGGAAAAAATATATTAGAAAAAATTGACATTCTTGTTTTACAATGAAATATTACAGGAATATTTTTGTCGTTGTTTTGTCGAGGATTTCTTGCAGTAAATACGTAGCACTTTACTTATTTGTGGCTTTCATGACCTGCCAAAAAAAATGTTTCACTACACTAGGTATGAGTTGCACTGGGAGTGGTAGAACGTCGGGTATAAATGATAGCACTGCACTTGAGAGGGGAAATTGATTCCACTTCCACGGTGGAGGAAAAGTAGGGCATCACTTTCACTGTGGAAGTTGGGGTAGTTATCGGGGTGTGATGTTGCGTCGGAAATACGTCGTGGGTCAGGAACTGGAAGATTGGTTCTGCAACATGTTGAGCCGTATGGTGGCGGTCTCTATTTCACTTGACACATGTCCGTGCTTCCATTTATGTTTTCGTACATGAAAAATACAAAAAAAAAACTGTATTAGAATGTGCTTACTTACTAATAACTTAGTCTAAAAGAAAAATGGATTAGGTAAGGATAACAATTGTTTATGTACATAAGGTCTCATTCTCTTAGGAATGCTTAGTTCTCATATTTATCTATTTTTCTGGTTTTATTTCGTTCCACATGTTTTCGTCATTACTCGGCCTGGTCAGTAAATTCGGTAGCAATTGTCAAAATCGAGCTTAAGACTCTTCCGATTAGTGTCCTTATAATTTCACAAGGTACACGAATGCTTAATTCATTGCTTTATCATATTTTATTTCGAATGCATTTCAAACACATTTGGCATCCGCGCTCGTTGTGCAAAGAAAAATTGATTGTTGAGCGCTCAGCGTACACAGTGTTACGTCCGTTGGTCACAATCACGTGATAATAACTTGACAGTTCCACAACGCTAGCAGCAGTATTCTGCGAGAAGCAGAGCGTTTGGTGTCTACTAGCCGTGGTGTGAGTTTTTACACAGTTTTTCATCGATCCTGGATTACGGAAGCAGCCAGATGCGGCGACTCCCGCAGCTGTTTCGAAGAATGTGTCCGTGGAAAGGCGTACAGTGCCGTTTGTAGTAAGTACAACACTTATTCACTTTCACTCTTCGGCTTTCTACATCGTGGTTTCGTGGTACAAGTACTTATAACATTACTTCACACGCGGTATTTCACACGTGTCCTTGGAGTTATCACGTTTTCAGTTCACACGTTATTGTTAATTCGTGTTCACATTTATTTGGTCGTCATGTTAAGGTTCACACGCACCACTTTTATACGTGTCCATTAATTACTTGTCTATAGTCGGTTCACACGCAGCAGCATATACGTGTCCATTTGTTACTGACTGCATTATTACTACAAAGTACACTTACCATTTAGTATACAATTCATGTATAAAATTTATTTACAAAGAAATATTTAGTATCTGTGACTGCAAGGCCTGACGAAAAGCGTGTCTCTTGTTCTTAGTTTGTGCTTACAAGGCACTTTAGGTTTACACTTTGTTCGAGATCTTGTTATTCTTTTCTTTTTACAATAGTTGCTCTTTTCTCAAGATCAGCTCTTTCATTTTCTCTCTATTACGTCGTTAGTTTGAAGACATAGTCAATGTGGCTTCGTTTACGTGATGAACAGTTCGTGTTCAAACTGCCATTAGGGAAATTGGGAAGCTTGGTGTTCCCTGTCGTGCAATTGCACATAACAAATCTTAATTTAACTCGCAATTTGCGGAGAATAAGCATAGCCCGTCGACAACCAATGTGTCACGACTATCTATTCGTATAGCCTCTATGTATCAATCATGCAACCAGCTCGTAAAATTCACTTCTCTACTGGATAAGGTAGGATGGTAAGGATACTGGTTAGAGGAAAACACAAAAGACTTTTATGGAGTGAAGAGATTTGAAGACACAGTGTTAATGACGTTTGATATGATGAGCTTAACATGAATTATAATCACCTTAGTTTTTCATGACAAATGGTATAATTAAATCGATACAGTAGTTTCAGTGTCGTCTGATCCAGCTCTCTAAACAATTTTCTATGCATATCTAAAATTACTTAAACCATGCATTAGCAGTGAACTGTGTCTGTTAACTATCTTCTGTTCCATGTATTGTAAAATTGGTTTTCTAAAAAAAAAATCGTCGTATCTCGAGGACTTGAAATAGATATTTCTAGTACTAAATTAGTTTATTTATAAATGGTCTTTGTAAGTATTTCAGCTGCACTGTGCCGTAAAATTGTTATGAGCGTATACGGTTTTCTCGATATTATAATAAAATAATTGAGTTGCGCACTTCTTTCCTGCTACCTGGATCGTTATTGACTTACTTGATTCTTATATGGTAAGCTGCTGCTTTTTGCCTGCTGCGTTTCATAGGTGGTCTCATAAAATTTGTTGTCACACACTCCTTATGCATAACATAACATTTACGTCATTAGAGTAAGCGACCTTAATAATTTTTGTTTTATTTTCTTACCTACAAGCAATCATTCTGGTCTGAATGATCATTTTAATTTATTTCAGTCAAGAGGAGAGAGCTTTGCTACACTTAAAACTAGTGGTAGCAGGTGGCACTTAGCACGTCCCTACTATATTATTTATTTGTCAGCTCTTTCGGCTGTGGCCGTTCATGGCTCAATTAACTTAAAACTAACTTACATCTAAGGCAAATCTTGCTCTCCTACAATAAATCAGTTTTACTTCAGGTGCTCATATAAATTACTTATCTTGTTGTGGCAGGTCGACAGCGTGTTAGTCCTGTGCATTACTCTTACATACGTCGGCACTACAGCTTATAGTGTGTGTATATTTTATTTTAGCAGCTTAACTGAACAGATATTTTCAATGGTTGACTCAGTATTTCTTCAAGTCTGTGTGATGACACAATCCTTTTATTCGTCCAGATACAGGGTCAGCTAATAGATAGCAACCAGTGTGCGGCTTTCTTAATATAATATATGGTCCTTCATACAAGTGCTGCCACTTGCGATTCTTATGATGAATCAAAGATGATATGAAGTGTGTCTTTAATAGCACTCGTTCATTTATACGATACGATAAGACTTTGCTAATGTGTTTGTCATGCGCCTTTTTTCTTAGGTTGGCATGAGTGGTTAAAGATATGAGAGCATGTCTTAACTTGTCGTCTAATGTTACTTCAGGGTGTTGCAATTTTGGGATGGGGTGTACCCATTCATTTCTTTCTAGTCGTTTAGAGACTAGTTCTGATGGTGTGAAACCAGTTGATGTGTGAGGTAAATAATTAACAATCTCTTCAAAGGGTGTGACGAAATCAATCCACCGTGTCTGCTGGTTTGGAATATACATTCGTATGAAACGATTGAACTCTTTGAATACTAGATCTGTGGGATTACTTTGCGGTCGGTACTGGGATATCAAAATTTGTCTGATGTTGTTGGTTACAAGGAAATTTCTCCATCGTTTCCCCACGAAAGTTGATGCGTTATCAGATAACATGGCTTCAGGTTTGCCAAAGCGAGGAAAATAGTCTTTTTCAATACGTCTAATTAGTGGAAGTATATTAGATGACTTCATTGCATAGAGTGTCACGTGTTTGGTAAAAAGATCTAACAATACGCCCAGATCCTTCACACCTCCTCTTCCCTGAGGAAGTGGACCTGCATAATCCACATTGACGATTTGGTTTGGTCATTCTGTACGTCTCGGGTTTAAAGGTAAGGCATTTGACAAGTTGATAGGTTTCGCCTTTTGGCAAATGGAACAATTTCTTAATAATTGGTGCACCTTCTTGTGAAGATTAGGTACATAGCAGTATGTTTAAATCTTGCGTTTGCATTTTTCTGGGCCATAGTGACCCCAGGAGAGGTGAGTGTACCAAATGAGATGTTCAACATAATCTTTAAGAATACAGATGTGGTGTCACCGCCAGACACCACACTTGCTAGGTGGTAGCTTAAATCGCCCGCGGTCCATTTAGTATATGTCGGACCCACGTGTCGCCACTGTGTGATCGCAGACCTAGCGCCACCACAAGGCAGGTCTCGAGAGACGGGATAGCACTCGCCCCAGTTGTACGGACGACATTGCTAGCGACAATACGGACAAAGCCTTCCTCTCATTTGCCGAGAGTCAGTTAGAATAGCCTTCTGCTAAGTCCATGGCTACGACCTAGCAAGGCGCCAATTGTAACAGTGCATGTATCTTACGAGTCGCATTTGTATAGTCAAGAGAGATGTATCACAAGGAGTCATTAAAGTTAAGTATAATGCAGCTACGTACTTTTCTGGCTACCATTCAATAGTTATCCTGTTCCAGAATTCACGCCCGTCTCCGTTAGATAGCGTGCCAATCGGCCCCTCAAAATAACACTGTGTCGGCACTTCTGTCGACACATCAACAGACACACCACCTTCCTGTCAACAGAGAAGTTCGGTGAGACAAAACTCCATTGTGTACTTTATAAAGTTTTGACAACGAGTGATCAGGGTTGTTTTGAAGAATCTGTTTAATTTGTAGCCAATTGCGATCTGTGTCTTGAAGAGCATTCATTTGACGGCAAAGACGCAAAAAGTAACTCCTATGTAAAGGATCTTTCAAAAGAAGAATTTTGTGATTAGAAATCTGTTCTATTAATTCAGTAGGCTATGGCAATCCTTCCGGCATACGTGACAATGCATCAGCAATATTGTTATTCTTGCCCTTTACGTAAATAATTTCAAAATCATACTCTTGCAGAAATAAACACCATCGAGTAAGCCTAGGATGATACAGTTTGCAAGGAGTAAGAAGCTCAGTGCTTGATGATCTGAGTATACTCTGATTTTCTGACCATAAATATAGTAATTAAAGCGGCGAAAAGCCACACAACGGCTAATCCCTCTAATTCGGTTACGGAATGTGATCTCTCACATTCGGTTAAGACCCGACTGGCAAAACTGCTTATTTTGACTTCCTCGTGCCCATCAGTTTTGTCTATTTGAAATAAACATGCACCTAATCCTTGAAACGATGCATTGCAGGAAATGCAGAAATCTAAACTCATGTTTGGATGACTTAAAATGTTACTCTTTAGAAGAGCTTCTTTGAACTTGTCAAAGGCTGTTTGGCATTCAGAAGCCCACATCCAGTGGACGTTTTTCTTGAGCAAATTTAACAATGCGGGATTGTTCATTGATTGATTCGGAATGAAGCGACGGAAGATTGAAGCTAATCCAATAGTGCAAGGCACAGGGAAATTTTCTATTGCTGTTCACTTGCTGGGATCAGGTGAGATTCCTTCCAAAGAAATTATATGTCCTAAAAACTTGAATTCTTTCTTGGCAAATTTGGATTTTTGTAAATTTGCGGTAACACCAAAATCTGAGAATCTTTGAAAGATCTTTTGTAGGAGAGTTAAATGTTCTTCCCAGGAAGTCGTTGCTATCAGTAAATCATCAACATAGACGGTGACTTGGTCAAGTAACTCTGGTCCTACCACATGATCAAGTGCTGCAATAAAAACATCAGAACTAATGTTGAGACCGAAAGGTACTACACGAAAATGATAGGATCTGCCGGCAAAGATAAAGGCTGTGTACTTCCTCGATGATGATGATAGTTTCACCTGCTAATAGCTACTTGGGAGGTCTATTGAGGATAAGAACCTCACACTATGGAATTTTTGTAGTTGTTCCTCCACTGGTTCTGGTCTTGTGCATACTGGAATGATGATTTGATTAATCTTAATTGCGTCAAAGACAAGTCTGACGCTTCCATCGTGTTTGAAAACAGGTAACAACGGGCGTCAGTAGGGAGAGTCGGACGGTTCTGCGATTTTCCACTTAAGCATTTTACGTATTTCTTGTTTGACGGCTTCTTTACGGGACTGCGGAACTGAATAGGTTGTTTTGCAAAAAGTATCATGGGGTTTCACTCTCATGTTAAATTCATAGTCTGCTATGATACCTGGTTTTCTGGAAAAAATATTCACAAATGTTGATAATAGGTCATGTAGTTCATACTTCTGTCTGTCGTCGAGTCCTTCTGTTTCCACAATTTTTATTCGTAACTCGTCGGCAGTTGGTAATAAGTCAGGGTCATTGTTGACGTCACTGAACTCGTCAACCGCACGGTGGTAATGTTGCCTGCCAGTAGGTCTACGTATTTTCACTTTACGTTCCACGTTGGTTATCCTGACTTTGGTTCTCATTAGATGTATGACCAGTGTCCTAGTCTTAACGTGCACTTACCTTCAGCTAAATCAATGATGGCACGATTTCATAGTAGAAAGTCTATTCCTAACAAGCATGGCACTGATAGGTTCTTTACTACTAGAAATGTGCACTGTGTACAGTCGGATTTAAATTGTATTGTTGCTTGTACTTGCAAGCTAACCTTCTGTACTAGGGAGCCTACTGCTCCGGATACAGTACATCCTTGTATAGGAAGTGAAGGAATTTTTGTTACAGAGCACATCTTTTTATATGCACACATAGACATAGCATTAATATTTGCACCTGTGTCGATGATGGCAATGATTGGTATATCATACCTTGAAATAAATATACTTTTAATTTTATTGTCCCTCAAGAAATTTCTCCATTTGTACCCAGAGTAGTATGCTGCATTATCTGACAGAATTGCTTTAGGTTTTCCTACGTGCGTCAGGTAATCACTTGAGAATCTTCGTATTATACCATTTGCAGTGGCGGATTTTAAAGCATAAAGTTTTATATGTTTAGAAAATATATCGTAAAAAGCTAAGATATATTTGACGCCTCCAGAGCTATCTGTTTTTGTGGATAAATTCTGAGGTTTTGATTTTTGACATATGACGCATGTTTTCAGTTCCCTGTAAATTTTTCTTCTCATATTGCTAAAATAACAGTATGTGCTGAACTTTGCAAAACACTTTTTCGTCCCATAATGACCCCAAACTAAGTGTGTGTGCCAAATCAAATTACGTTCAGACTCTTTGGGAATGCATACACACCAGTTAGTAGCATTTGGATGTTGGCGATAAAATAACACATCATTGTGTAACTTGTAATACATAGTCAAAGGATGATTGTGTTTTTCTACCGGTAATGTTATTACCTTATACTAGTGAGGATCAGATTTTTGTAATTTAGCCATGTTTCTGCACATATCAATATAATATTGGTGATACTGCTCGTCTTGCATTAAGAGAATCCTGTAGTCATTTATATTTTCTAAGTCACTGTTGGTTTCATTCATACCTTGTGGAAGTCTAGACAAAGAGTCGGAAATGGTGTTGTCCTTACCTTTTATGTACTTAATTTCAAAAGAGTAGTTCTGAAGAGTAACTGCCCGTCGTGATAATCTAGGATGTACAAGCTTACAAGTTAACAAAAATGTCAGGGCCTGGTGATCGGTATAAATTACTGTATGTTGGCGAAATAAATAATAATTGAATTTCTTGAAAGCCCAGACTATGGAAAGCGTTTCTTACTCAGTGGTGGAGTATGTGCGCTCACATTCACTTAGAGTACGACTTGCAAATCCAATAATTCTTATCTGTTCCTTTTCTTTATTCCTTACAACGTGAAATAAGCAACAGCACGAACCAGAACGTGAAGCGGCACAAGTCATACAAAAATCTAAATTGAAATCTGGATGGCTCAATATGTTTGCATTCACTAAAGCATGTTTAATTGTATTAAAGTCATTCTGGCACTGTTCCGACCAGATCCAAACTTGATTCTTTCTGAGTAGATTTAACAGAGGTTTACTGTTCAAAAGTGGTTGTGGTAAAAAACGTCTGAAAAATGAACATAGCCCAAGGAATGATTTTAACTGCTTTTTTGTTCGAGGGCTAGGAAAGTTTCTGATAGCATCTAATTTACTGGGATCAGGACGTATGCTCTGTGAATTAATGATATGTCCTAAATAGTTTATCTCACTGCAACCAAATTTTGATTTTCTAAGATTGGATGTGACTCCAGCTTGTGCAAATTTTTCTAAAATTCTTTGAAGTGTGTCAACGTGTTCATTCCAAGACTGAGTAGCTATCAGTATATCATCTACATAGTGTGTGACTGTCTCAACTAAATCATCGCCAAGCACGGTATCCCGGGCTGTAATGAATACTCCAGAACTGACATTCAATCTGACGGGTAGAACACAAAACTGATAGGTTCGCCCCCCCCAACATAAATGCAGTATATTTCCGAGAATCGGGAGTGATACCTACTTGTGAAAATGAATTAGCGAGATCTATTGTGGAAAAATATTTTGCATCTACAAATTTCTTGTAACCGCTCTTCTAAATTTTCGGGTTTTGTGTGAACCGGTAAAATTATTTCATTAATTTCTCGTGCGTCTAACACTAGCCTAATGCTACAATTTGGTTTTTTGACAACAAGTAGAGGACTACAGTAAGGTGAGGTGGATTGTTCAATGACCTTCCAGTCTAACATTTGTTTTAATTCTTGCCACACACCTGGTCGTTGAGATAACAGTACGTTATATATCTTGTGGTAGAAGATCTTGTAAGGCTTAACTTCAATCTTGTACACATACGTGTTGATAACACCTAGTCGTTTGGTAAAAACTTGTAAATATTTGGACAACACTTCCGGTAGTTTTATATGTTCATGTACACTGAGAGCTGTAGCTTCATTTATCTTATGGTCAAGCAATGTTTTCAAGTCCATTAGGTCTGTGTCAGATGAGTGTGTTTGCATGTCTTAAATGTCATTGTCAAGTACTAACTGAACCTTGTACCCTGTACAGTGTTTGTCATGCTTTAGAGTTCTCCTGTCCAAATCAATAATAATTACACTGCCTTTATCATTTAAAATACATTTACCTTTGGAGAAGTCTATAATGCAGTCCTTCTCGCTCGTAATATCTAATCCTAATATGCAATTTTTCACAAGCTTTTGTGCAACCAGGAATGGCCATTGTACGGTTCCATTACCTATTTTAATGTTTACAAAAACTTGCTTCTTAACCCTACATGACTTATTACCTAGAGCAGTAGTTATTTTACAGTTTTGGGCGGGAAACTCAGGCACAGGCTCCAATTCACACATCTTTTTATAGAAATTAAAAGACAAAACGCTCATAGCTGCACCTGTATCTAAGATAATAGTAGCTGGAATCCCACCTACTACGCCAGTAGTAGATGCTAAAACAATTTCATTTGTGTTTGAACGACATTGTGTACTGTCTTGCAATAGTTCATCTGATATATTCTCATTGTGGTTGTATCTTATAAATAAAACAGGTTGTTTTTGTTTGCAATTATTAGGCATATCAATATTTTGTTGTTCAATGGTGGTGTCAAATAACTGATTGAAGTCGCCCCCCAAGAATTTTTCAGCCACGACCCTGGGCATAGAAGTGACTGTTTCTAGTTTGTTGGATTAGCATTTGTATTAGGTACTGACACAGATTGAGGTTGTGTATCCGGTGTCACTTCTATTATATTCACATTCGGATATTGCGTGTTGTTATCTCCAAACTTTTGCGGTTGTTGTTGCAGTTACGCATTATGACTTACCTGTCGGTCGTAAGGTATGCTCCAATTTTGTCCTGGTGGCTGCTGTGGTATAGCAGTGTTTGAATGAAAGTAGTGATCGCTAAGAGTCCAGCCTTGATGCTGTCTTGGCTCGTAGTTATTATTGTTTCTTTTTCAGTTTGTGTTTTTGTTGTTAAATTTATATCCGTTGTTACCGTTGTTGTTGTTATTACCACGGTGCTTTTTGTATGGATTGCCGCATGAAGTGTTATGACTGTTGATTGTATTGGAATACGCGTGTTGATTTTGATTTCCGTATTGAGACGGCATGTGAGTTTGCCGTTTTTGCTGTACCGCGTATCCAACTGTCGGCGCGCCAGAATTGAGTTGGCAAGCCTGCATGTTTTGCATACCACTAGTATAAACATTTTGGCTGCTGTTTTGCCGCGCGAAGCTCTGATCTTCTAGTAACATGTCAACGGAATCTAAAGCTGTTAAAAAATAATCTGAGTCGTCATCCGGAATATGTACGAGTTTTTCTTTAATGTTGAAAGGCAATTTGGCCTTCAACGCACGGAGTATATCACGTGTTGCGACTGGTTCGTCCAAAAAATGTCCCATTTTCAAGTATTTTTCAAAATATCTGCGTAAGTTACCATTTTTACTATTAAAAGCTTCAGGTTCTAAAATTTGTCTTCTGAGTCGCTCCTGGACGGATTGCGACCAGAATTTGTTCAGAAAGGCACGCTCAAACTCACTGTACGTGGTACATACGTCAGCTTGACTGTATGCCCAGACAGCTGCATCACCTTGGATGTAACCGACAATATATGAAATATTTTTCCGGTCACTCCAAGTGCGTGGAAATGCGTTACTAAAAGATTTAAGAAAAATCACCGGATGAATGGTTCGCTTTTCTGGTATAAAAGTCTGAAATTTCCTGTGTTTTATTAAGCTTTCTTCTTCCTTTGCATTATGATATGGATTTGTTCCACTGTAATTACTGTAATGTTCAGATGACGAGTAATTACGATAATGTTGCTGTGGTTTACCCTGATAATAGCTTGTGTTTGTGTTTGCACGTCGTGGTATGTGTTGTTGTCGTGGTGTGTTTTGTTCTTGTGTGTTTGTCGTGTGCGGTATGTGTGAGTCATACTCGTATGTATATTGGTTTCAGAACTGTACATTTAGACTGATATTTTCGTTACATTCAGACTGTGGTTGATTGGTGAATTGTCTCATGGGTGCAGTGACAGATTGTACTGTGTCACTAATCAGCTGTTTGTTATTAGTGATGTATTCCGCTACAGAGTCGTGCACAATTGTTGGTAAATTTTTACGTATGCATCTATCAAAATGTTTGTCTTTGTTCTCTACCCAATCATGAAATTCTTTATTAATATTTTGAAAATGAGCTGTGGCATAAGTTTGTAAGATGTCAGTCAGGTGTTGTTCAACATCGTCAAAAAAATTTATTCTGCACGTCAGTAATTCGTTTTTCAAGGTTGTCGTGTACTGATGGATATGCTGAATCTGTTCAGTAAGAGCTTCACACGTGACATTAAGGTTTTTTACTTGTGTCTGTAAAAGTGCTACGTCATTTGTAGTCTTTTCTTGTATCGTATTAAGCTTGAAAAATTTCGTACTGAGTTCAGTCATCTGTTTGGTCAGTGTGGCGTCTATAAGTTCCACACGTTTACATAAAGTGTCATTACCTGTCTTGATTGCTATGAGATCAGATTTAATTTCGTCATTTTGTGTCCTTAACTGTTCATTTTGTGTCTTTAAGGTTGCCATATTTTCTGCGGAGGTTATTGTTTAAGGAAAAGCACTGATAATGAAATATATCACTGAAAACTGCTACGCGCGAAAGAAATACTACAGAATCTACTGAAGAGCTAATACACTGAATTATGCGTCTGGTCAAGCCTGCCAATGCACAGATGCTGCGTCTTACCCTATTTTGCTGGAAGCTTCATTGCGTCTTCCCGCAAAATTTTAGAATTGGAAAATATCTTCAGATTTTTGTTATTTCTCATGTATTCAAGTCCAGGTCCAGAAGGTTGATTTTTCACATGAAACAAAGAGAACAATGTAACAAATGACAAAATAACAAGTCCGACATGCAGTCGCCAATATAAAATAAATAAAATAAAAGAAGAGAAAATATTAATTATTAATTATGTATGATAGTGATTGGTTGTAATTAATATTTGCTTGTCTGGAACGTGGACGTTTAATTATTTGGTATCAGACGCTTGACAATGGCTTTTTCGTAAGTGCAATGTTATTCGTAGTTGACCGTGAAATAATACTCAAATAATCGGACTTCGTATTTAAATCATTTCCAAAGACTGCAGTGGTAGGTGCGGACTCAAAATCTAAATCTCAATATTAGAATAATTTGCCAGCCATGTCAATACATCGTACAGAGGTGACTGTCTACTAAACATAAAAAAGTTTTCACAGTTAGTTAAATCAGATATATTCAACGAATAAGCCTACAGTTAAATAATTCAACTTACTTTCATAAATATAAATTCTTTACAGAATCGAGTGGCTAGTAAGATTGCAACTCGCAGTGTTCTTATATAACATCAAAAATGGTGGTGTGCCAGTTAATAACATATACGTGCTTCCAGCCTCAGCTATTTCTACAAGACCTCCTCCTTCTTAATGAAACATAAGAGTGTCATAATTGTATTTTCTTTTATCAGCGGCATAGCGCTGCAGTTCTGTACCATAGGCTTTATTTATTTGTCAGAGATTAATTATTAAGATTTCGCGTTTCCGAGGAAACTCACGCACGGCATGCAAATGTGCCTTTATAACTGGTTCATAATCTCAAAAGCGACACATAAAGATTAAGGTATCTACGCGTAACTTACGCACATTCTGAACGCTTAGTGGTTTGTTATCCCTCTGCAGCCATCCAACTCAAGGACTCTTGTCCTGAAGGGCTGTCTCGATAGTTGACAGCTGCGAACTATACGAGTGGGCTGACTGCATTGAAAACAGACAACTTCTGGAAACCAGTTCTGTACAGTAATTAGTGGTTGCTCACTTTCAGCTGTTTCCCAAAGATTATAATTTTACAGATAATGCTATACCGGCAACCCGAATACTTTCGACGTAAGTACACAGCCCTTTTAGCATTCCTTGTATTCGAAAAACATACTCATTAGTCAGGTCTTCCCTCACGCAGACATCCATCTGATCCTGAAAAATTCTATTATGAAAATCAGCTACTGAAATCCCATTCTCAGTACATTCAGCCACCATCTTATTAAGAAATTCTACAGCCACTGGATACAATACTTACAAGATAAAAACATGGGAGAGATATAAAGCAGCTCATGCTCTTCTAACAATTACGAGAACTATTCAGCAAGTAAGTTCCAATGGGGCGCGAAATGGAAACAACAGTGAACATCAGATGACGCTTTCCACAGATGTGTTGGCAGTGTCCATAGTATTCCCGTCTATCGCGTCATGTCGCTCTTTTCAGTTCTGAGTGCACAGTGAGCAAGTAAAGATGCTTAGAACAATAGTGTCTTCGGCCAAATATGAGGCCCTGGTAAGAGATTTCGCCAGATGTCATGCAGTCCACATAACACAACTGTCATGCGTTTCCTTCTTGATGCCAGTTCTCGGCCACACTCTGCAGGGGCAATGAAGATGCTCCAGCGGCGTTTTCGATTGAGAAGTGTTTGATCCCACATAATACAGCCCGTAATTTTCTCCCCCCTGAGTTTCATCTCTGCTCACATAAATCACTGACCATGAAGGAAACCTTTTCGGGCAGACAACCACTAGCAGAACAACGTCGAGGATTGGCGGCAAGCACAGGCGCCTGCCTTGTATGACGAGGGTATTGGAAAGTTGGTACAACGCTACGACAAATGTCTACGTTGGAGTGGTGACTGTGTACAGAAGTAGCTGGAAGGTGTTGAGACGTGCTTGTGTCCGTCTCGTTTAAACACGCGCCCTAGTTACGTCTTGGCTTCCCACCGGCGGCGCCGTCTGTTCTCCTCATCTCATGCCCCGCCCTCTAGGTCGGTGGAGGGGAGTGACTGCGTCGTGAAGCGTGGCAGTACGCCATCGACTCCAGAAGTGCTTGTTTGTCTTACTTGCGGTGGTTTGTGTGGTGTCGGCCGGCTCATAACACCGTGAGGTTCTACGGCGTAGCATGTCTGAGTTGGAGAACCCATTAGCTCCGATTATGCTTGTTCTTGTCGGAAGAGAATTGAAATAAGGAGCTGTGATGTTGCTGTTCCGGAGAATAGTGAGAGTCGCCGAGGACGGTTGCTCCGGGAATGTTTTGAGCACTGAGGGCGGCAGGTTTTCCTCCGGGACTGAAGTTGAGTATATTCCGCTATTGCCGTTGTGCTTTTGACTTGCTGGTACCTTGTATCAGGGTGGTGTTTGCGACTTCCTTTATGTTGCTGCCGCCTACATTGTGTGTTTTCCGTCCACCGGTTTAGCTCGCCGGTTCTGAACCTATGAAGGAAAAGGTTGAATGTTAGTTCTGCACTGCGTTTGCGGAGTTTGACTTCGAGTGTGTAGGTTGTTCTTGTACTGCTGGGCTGGTTCCTTGGTTGGGCGTCGACGTGAGCGTGAATTGCTTGGTTAAAATTTGCAGTAGGAACTCCGGGCATGGTCGATGCTGTACAACGAGGATAGTAGAACATGTTGAATCAAAGGCTGTGAATGTGAACTGTTGTTCTGTCATGTCACACTAGGAGACTGTCTAATTAGGAGACTGTCTAATTAGGTACTGATGTATTGGTGGCTATCTATTGATTCTTGTGACCAATTTGGTAGTCAGTTCCTAGCCTATGTGTTCTGTGTATGTGAGAGAAAAAGAAATTTGTGAATTACGTGGCTGTGCACAACTTAAAAGTTGTTGGTGCATGTGTTTATCTTAAGGATAGTTTTAATACCGTATGTTATTATCAGCCCCCTTTTGGACTGAAAATTTTACAGGATTAGAGAATTTTATTTGTATGTTTGCCTATATGAACAGTGTCGATTGAGCTGGCGGCTTTTACGCCAGTTTGTGAAATGTGGCAGCTTTACGCTGCGGTTTAATAATTTGTAATTGAAGAGCATCATTTAATTCGTCTTTGGGTCTTGCCTTGTATTTTTTCTGTTTCGTACTACCTGAAGATTGTAAATCATGATATAAGGGGCACGGTGACTGATTGGTAGCCTTGCAGCTGCTTGTATTTCATACTCAGCAACTGTGGTTGAACGATTGTAAATTTTCTGGCCATGTTGGTGTGCGATTGTTTGCATTTTAAATTTAGATTTTATGAAAGTTTACCTTTTAGAAGTATATTCATGTACTGTTATCCCTAGGTTTTAAGCTGGATAGTATCAAGTGATTTATTTAAGGTTGCTAAGTTGTAGTGAATTGCTTCGCTGTACGATAGTTCTTAATGCTGAATGTGGATTCTAAATGTACTGTGGGCCTTAAGGCTCGATTACTGATAAATTTGTTGATTTGCCTTCTATTTTTGAGAACTTGCCTAACCTTAACCATTGGCCAGCCCTTCAGGCTGAGCTTTTTATTAAGTACCTTGATGAATTTGCCCTTCAGGGCCCCCTTTTGGAAGCTCTACAGCCCTTTAGGCTTTGAAATCCAGTTTTAATACTTAACCTCCCTTATTAGTGTACTGGGGCCCTTAAGGCCGGCTTACTGATAAACACCTGGCCATTACTTACTTATTGCAGAATTTGTTGGACTAATTTCATTTATTACCTGGCTGTTAAGGCCGAGTTGTTAATAAGCACTTGTAATTTTCCAGTTGATATTTTTAAGATTCTCTTATCTTGTTGATTTGGCCCTTCAGGCCCCTTACTTGGGAGTTGCACGGCCCTTTAACTGCTCTTTAACTAAAGTCTAGTTAACTATTTAGGTGGCCCTTCAGACTCAAACCTTCTGTTCATACGTTTATATTTGAATATTTTCTGTGTCTGTGGTATTGGCCTTTTATGTCTTAAATTTTGAAGTGAAGTGAATTTTAATTTGCAAATTTACTATCCATTCAGGCTGAACACGTTATATGTATTCTTGCTAAACTGGCCCTTTAGGCTATCTTTGCGATTGCAGCCCTTCAGGCATACACAGTTCTATGTTGCGTGGTACAATGTTAAATTGTTGATGAACTAGTTTCTTAAGGTTTGCTACTCCCTATATTCATTATCTTGGCAGATTGTATATTGTATTTTAGCTAGTTTTAATAAATGCATTAGAAGTAAGGTGTTGTCTTACTTCTACCAGCACTTGGCCCTGCCTCCTCGTCTGATCCTAGTGGTTCCTTACTTCCTTGATTGTCAGAATTTTTGCCCGTTAGCTACTATTGTCGGTTTCAGGTGTAGCTAACTGTTGTAAATAAAACATTTCTGATTTTCACAGTGATTTCCATTTCGTGACCGATCTGACATTCATGATCTCGCTACTATCTTCCAAGGAAAAATTTTATAATCATTCGTAAACGACAGTAGCAGATTTGGCAGTTTAGCATAACCCAATCAAAACTTAATTTTCTGACTACTAATTTGCAAATCCTCACTTTGGCTTCACTGCAGAATGTCTAATTCCCTTTGTTCTGCCAGTTCAGCAAGCCCTATTCTGTGCTGTAGTCAACACAAATTACTTCCCAAACGTTGAATCTGCAGACGACAGTTGACTTCTGTATTAACGAAAATCAAATCCATGATTCTGTTATGTCAGTGGACACAATGTGCCTGAACACACAACGAAGCGACTTGCTCTAAAATCTGAGTACTCTCTCAGTCGTTTCACAACAGCCTAGAACACGCAGTCAAGCAGTCCTCACCTCCTACACGGTGTGTACAGAGATGTTAACCAGCTGACCAAGATGCTGCGCTACTACTGGACCAGTTCGGGAAAGGTACTTTCAAACGTGGCTTCCTGAATCTGTACTTCGTAGTCTAGACAAGCTTTCTTCAAATAGGTTACAACAGTAGAGCGCGAGGTCCAGACACTATTCTGAAACATAAAACACAAAACCAGCACCTACTCTTACGCAGGTCTGAGTCTATGGCTTCTACCACTACACGCCGACCAGTGTGGCCGAGCGGTTCTAGGCGCTACAGTCTGGAACCACACGACCGCTACGGTCGCAGGTTCGAATCCTGCCTCGGGCATGGATGTGTGTGATGTCCTTAGGTTAGTTAGGTTTAAGTAGTTCTAAGTTCTAGGGGACTGATGACCTCAGAAGTTAAGTCCCATAGTGCTCAGAGCCATTTGAACCATTTTTACTACCACTACAACCAGATTTGCGCCTGCTACCAAGCTGCCTGACTTGTGAACAACAAACCACAAAGCTAACTACTGTCATTCTGGACTTGAAAGGATCGTGGATAAGAACCCAGAGGCAGTACAATAAACAACACACATTTATTTAAACCATAATTGCAATAACCCAAAAGCTGTAACAACATACAGGATGCGCTGGTTTACACAATTAAGAACAAATTTATCTTACACTAATGTAAACAATACAATGGTTTTCACAATACAATGGCGCATTTTGGCCTCCCTGTCACCTACCTTGAAAAATACATTGATAAATAACGCCAAGGGAAAATCTAAAACACACATATTAAAATAGACACATGCAGCTAACAAACAAAGCCGTCAATCAGGCTCCAATATTAAAAAGATCAGACCTGCTCAGCGAGTTCTGCCGTAATTAAGAACTTCCATCTGCTAATGACCCACAGGACGGTAGTTAGAAGAGACCAACACTTTACTGAAATTTAACCAGGAAAATTTTAAGAAAGTAATTTGTTTCTTCACTACTGACATAGTTAAAAAACTTTAATTAATTGATATCAGCAATGACTAATAGAACCGTATAAATTTCACTGTGGCTGGAAGAGCCCAACCTATAAGGAAAATTAAATATTTTTAGCCAGAATATTTCTACGGAAGCTTCTCTCACATAAAAATAAAACGACTATAATTTTGCGTCATGAAAACGTAATGGCCCTCGTACTTGACTTGCTCCACTATCTGAATGGAAGCCAATCAAAACAGTTCAGCTCTGACCGCTCAAAGGTGCGGTTAAAGAAAAATTTGCCGTTAACTAAGGAAGCGAGCCACACCTGAGCAACCTGAAATACTTACACCGAACCAGCTGGTTAACCTCTAGACAAGTTTACCAAGTAAGTGGGTGTCTGCAGCCCCCGAAATCAAGGGAAGCTAAAGGTACAGTTATTAGCCGCACTTTCAGCCAAACGACTGAGATGCTTGTTGAAATGCAGTTTAAATCTCTTTACAAGCGGACACCGTACTCACCATTTTATGTGCTGATGTACTGGTCACTTTTTAGCATTAAACTCCATCAGCCGTTTATCAGAACCATAGGCAGCTATTGGATGAAGGCCCTGTGAGCGTCGTTTTCACCAATCAGCCACCCAAACAACATCAACAAGACAGGGCCGTATTCACCAAGGTTGGCTCTTTCCACGGTGCACTGTCGAGTACTAATGCCGACTGCTAGTCCATTAAACAGAGCCTTGTAACTAGCGTAGTCAACAAGAGCTCACTATCTATGGTAGGTACTGCTGGTTTAGCCGCTCATTCACAAGGCAGAAAGCGGGCTCTCCTCCTGAGGTGGGCCACGGGCTTCCTGTATCATCGCTGCTAGCGAGCCGCTGCCAGGTAGCACCACTTTGGGCAAGGCTGCAATCTTTGCTTATCGATAGCGGAACCGCTGACTTTTGCTGCATTCCAGTTGCACTGTATTTGGCGTAGACCACCATATTGCTTCGTCCAGATCCAGTTACTGCTTCAGCTGAATTAAGAGCCTTTCATGCATCTACATTGCGGCAATCACGAGAGAGAATACTTCTAGATAAGTACTGTGGTATAAATGGGACAGTGTTCAAATGGTTTAAATCATACCTAACTGGAAGAGTGCAGAAAGTTGAAATAAACGGTTCACATAATATGCAAAAAACTAATGATTTCTCAAACTGGGGAACAATAAAGAATGGGGTGCCGCAAGGTTAGGTCTTGGATCCTCTGCTGTTCTTAATATATATTAATGACTTACCATTCTATATTCACGAAGATGCAAAGCTGGTACTTTTTCCCGATGACACAAGTATAGCTATCACACCCGACAGACAAGAATTAGCTGGTGAAAATGTAAACGATGTTTTTCAGAAAATCATTAAGTGGTTATCTCCAAATGAGCTCTCATTAAACTTTGACAAAACACTGTATATACAGTTCCACACAGTAAATGGAATGACCCCATTAATAAATATAGACTTCGATCGGAAATCGGTAGCTAAGGTAGACTATTCAAAATTTCTAGGTGTATGCATTGATGAGGGGTTGAACTGGGAAAAACACACCGAAGATCTGCTGAAACGTTTGAGTTCAGCTGCTTATGCTATTAGGGTCATTGCAAATTTTGCCGATATACATCTGAGTAAATTAGCTTACCACGCGTATTTTCATTCTCTGCTTTCGTATGGCATCATATTCTGGGGTAACTCATCATTGACTAAAAGAGTGTTCATTGCACAAAAGCGTGTAATCAGAATAATTGCTGGAGCTCATCGAAGATCATCCTGCAGACACTTATTTAAAGAGCAAGAAATCTTCACTGTAGCCTCACAATATATATATTCACTTATGAAATTTGTTATTAACAATCCGAACGAATTCAAAAGTAATAGGAGTGTACATGGCTACAACACTAGGAGAAAGGATGATCTTCACTACTCAAGGTTAAATCTAGCTTTGGGTCAGAAGGGGGTAAATTATGCTGCCACAAAAGTCTTTGGTTACTTACCTAATAGCATCAAAAGTCTGACAGATAGCCATATAGCACTTAAAAGGAAATTAAAAGAATTTCTTAATGGCAACTCCTTCTACTCATTAGATGAATTTTTGGATATAGTAAGTGGGTAATTTCCCAACCCCCACAAAAAAAATTTAAAATATTGAGTGTCATGTAATATCTTGTATACACACCTTTTATTAACCTGACACGTTCCACATCATTACGAAGTGTCGTATTCATGATCTATGGAACAAGTACTAATCAAATCTAATCTAATCTAATCTGTTACAGTGTCCGTTTATTGCAATTGGTGGTCGAATCTCCACGATTTCTGCCTGGTAGTCATTCCTCTCAGGTTCACGCCAGTTCTTCTCTAATTGGCAACTGTTGTTTCCCTCATTAAAATTGTTCCAATCACCCCCTCACTCTGATTTCAGTCAGTGGCGATCATGTCCTCCAGTGACCAGTTCCCACCATTCCTCCAGTCATTATTTTTGCGTAACGGTTTACGATGGTTTCCTTCGTAATTTATTCTCTTTTCTCTTACATTGTGCGTGTCATACACGAACTATAACTCACGGAGAACGCTCTTGTAAGCTCCCACATTAACCCCTGCAGGTTCCTGTTGATAGTTAATTTTTGTATAGCAGAACCTGATTATTTCATTTGTGCTACACGACGCACCCAGGAACTGACTTTTCTTAACTAATGACTCGAACAGGTTCACTGTTGTCCTGAATCCTGATGATCTTTAGAAATCATTATGTTGTGTCTGATTTGGTCTTGAGTCCCAGGTGACCAATAGCTGGCAAGGAAAGCTTTACCAAACTCCTTGCATGTTTATTGCAAATAAACTGTGATTTATATTCCAATGGCTAAGATGACTCTATTAACCTTTCAAACTGGGTAGTCGAAGCCTTTGGGTGCACCGCATTCCCACTACGCCGATAATTTTAGAAGTTCTGCACTGACATAAAATATTTGTAGTCGAAAGCCACCATCTTTCTTTATTTACTTGTTTACGCTTCTAGTCCCGCAGGAGCAAATTGAGGAGGAATTCCTCCAAGGTCGTGGACGTGTCAGTACATGAAATTACAACATAAAAGTAATAAAAGATAAAATAGAATGTTTATGAACCCAAAAAAAGTCAAGCCATAAGTTTAAGTAAACGCAATCGACAATATAAGATAAAAATCAGCTTAAAATTTCAAGGAACTCCTCAGCACAATAGCAGAAGTGAACCATGAGGAAACTCTTCGTTTTCGATGTCAAAGCGCGTGGATTATTGCTAAGATTTTTGAATTCTTGTGGTAGCTTATTGAAAATGGATGCAGCAGTATACCACACACTTTTCTGTACAAGAGTTAAGGTTAAGTAAGAGCGATCCAATTGTGGGTTGGATTTCTACCGAGTATTGACTGAGTGAACGCTGCTAATTCTTGGGACTAAGCTGATATTGCTAACAAGAAACGACAGTAAAGAATATGTACACTGCTGGCCATTAAAATTGCTACACCAAGAAGAAATGCAGATGTTAAACGGGTATTCATTGGACGAATATATTATACTAGAACTGATATGTGATTACATTTTCACGCAATTTCCTGAGAAATCAGTACCCAGAACAACCACCTCTGGTCGTAATAACGTCATTGATACGCCTAGGCATTGAGTCAAACAGAGCTTGGATGGCGTGTACAGGTACAACTGCCCATGCAGCTTCAACACGATACCACAGTTCATCAAGAGTTGTGACTGGCGTATTGTGACGAGTCAGTTGCTCGGCCACCATTGACCAGACGGTTTCAATTCGTGAGAGATCTGGAGAATGTGCTGGTCAGGATAGCAGTCGAACATTTTCTGTATCCAGAAAGGCCCGTACAGGACCTGCAACATGCGGTCGTGCATTATCCTCCTGAAATGTAGGGTTTCGCAGGGATCGAACGAAGGGTAGAGGCACGGGTCGTAACAAATCTGAAATGTAACGCCCACCGTTCAAAGTGCCGTCAATGCCAACAAGAGGCGACCGAGACGTGTAACCAATGGCAATCCATACCATCACGCCAGGTGATATGCCAGTATGGCGATGACGAATACACGCTTCCAATGTACGTTCACCGTGATGTCGCCAAACAGGGATGCGACCATCATGATGCTGTAAACAGAACCTGGATTCATCCGAAAAAGTGACGTTTTGCCAATCGTGCACCCAGGTTCGTCGTTGAGTACACCATCGCAGGCGCTCCTGTCTGTGATGCAGCGTCAAGGGTAACCGCAGCCATGGTCTCCGAGCTGATAGTCCATGCCGCTGCAAGCGTCATCAAACTGTTCGTGCAGATGGTTGTTGTCTTCCAAACGTCCCCATCTGTTGACTCAAGGATCGAGACATGGCTGCACGATCCGTTACAGCCATGCGGATAAGATGCCTGTCGTCTCGACTGCTAGTGATACGAGGCCGTTGGAATCCAGCACGGCGTTCCTTATTACCCTCCTGAACCCACCGATTCCATATTCTGCTAACAGTCATTGGATCTCAACCAACGCGAGCAGCAATTTCGCGATACGATAAACCGCAATCGCGATAGGCTACAACCCGACCTTTACCACAATCGGAAACGTGATGGTACGCATTTCTCCTCCTTACACGAGGCATCACAACAACGTTTCTGCAAGCAACGCCGGTCAACTGCTGTTTGTGTATGAGAAATCGGTTGGTGACTTTCCTCATGTTAGCACGATGTAGGTGTCGCCACCGGTGCCAGCCTTGTGTGATTGCTCTCAAAAGCTTATCATTTGCATACCACAGAATCTTCTTCCTGTCCGTTAAATTTCGCGTCTGTAGCACGACATCTTCATGGTGTAGCAATTTTAGTGGTCAGTAGTGTATATATTTAAAGGGAAACGTCAAAACACCCAGACTAGTGAATAGGGATCGACAAGGGGTTAGCGAATCCTCTGCTCTTCTTATCTCAGCTTCTCCTACTCTCATTTCCGCCACAAGGTGCATAACCTCAAGACGCAAGTGGTTGCTATTTGTCCTGCCTTATTTTCGTAGTTAATGTGGGTATCAAACCTCCCAAGTGGGACACAGTGGTGTGACAGGCCGCTCTCTAGGTTGTGGTTTGTAGCTTGTGGCGTGCTGATTTGTGTGTGACACACATATGCAGAGGGACCTATACCGATTCTTTTTTTCGGATCCCCATCCTTCCATTCTCATTTCCTGCTCCACCTGTTTCAGACGATCGTTGTTCTCTTTGAACATTTTGCCAGCTTGGTGTTCCACACGTTCTACTCGACCCGTCGTTTCTTTAATTTTGTTAAGTACTTCTATTTCCTGTATTTATCTCACCTACTCTCTTTGTATAGTAGGATATTTCTTCCCAGGTTTTCTCTACTATATAAATACATAAAACTACAACCACTCACTTTTTTGAATAGTTATTTGTTCACGTATGGACCTGTTTTCGAAACTTTTCAGGTTCATCTTGAGATTGTTTTGCGCAAGTTACATATATATTTCTAGCATAATGCTGGTTGCTGTCTTGTGACAGTATGGGCGGCTTTTTCTGTTATTGTACATCTGTCTTTTTCCATTTTGATGGCCAGTTGGTATATCACTTCGTACACGTCTGCACATTCTGTATACATTTACATTGTGATAGCGGAACTTTGCTAGCATCCAGCGTGTACTATACAACTCTTGTATAGCAACAAGCTATAGTTGTATGGCACATGCTGGATGCTCACAAAGTTTCGCTATCACAGTATAAATGCAGGCAGACTGTGCAAAAGTGTGTGATGTGATTCATCAACTGCCCATCAAAATCGAAAAAGACAGATGTACAATAACAGAAAAAGCCGGCCATGCTGTCGCAAGCCAGCACCCAGCATTATGCTAGAAACATATACGTAACCATCTGAAGATCAACCTGAGAAATATCGTAAACCGGGCCAGTGAATAACAAATAGCTATTCAAAATTGTGGCTGGTTGCAGTTTCATGTATTTACGTTCAATTAACAGTCACGTGTTCTAAAATATCCGTAATGGATCAGCATAATTAATTTCTCTACTATGTTTGCACTTTGAGCTTCCAGCGTGGCCAGATCTCTCGTATTTCAACACGCTACATTCCTAGCCAGAGTTGCATGATTCTTGGCTACGAGTGCCATTTTCTTGCCTACGAGCGCCATTTCCTTGGCTCTGACTGCCTGCATCCTGACTACTCTCTCATCTTTCTTAGCTGCAGTAACTACTTATATCGACTCACATGTCATCTTCCTTATGTCCGTCATCTACTCTTTCATTTCACTCAAGTATCATGTCAACCTCTTTTCTAAGTCCTTAATTTCTATCTGCCTCCTCTTTGCTGACTCCTGCGTCCTCTCTTCCATCTGCTTTAGGAATTCTAGGATAGTGTCCCTCTGACTATTTTTGTTCGTCGTTGATTCTGATTTTGAGGCATCCGACTGCTCTGTGGAAGGGCAGTACAGCGTTGTGATCGACCTATTGTAATCCATTACTGGATTGTTTCGTGTTTGTAACACCGCATCAACGTTTTCAAAATAGTCTAAATCCTCATCTCCAATGTATCATTTGTTTCGTCTAATTCCATGTATTCGAGTGCTCCAGATCGCCTACACTTGTCCGTGAATCTACTGCAGGATGCATCTTTGTCTCTATTCTATGCCCCATGTCGTTAAAACGTTCACCCTTATCTTCCCCCAGTACAAACCTTGCTTTGCTTCTACAATTCCTTCACATGGCTATCTAATATATCAATACTTAAAGGAAACGAATTCCCAAACTATTCCTATGCCTACAAAGTCCAAATCCCTGAGAGTTTCATCAGTTTTTACCAGATGTCAGTGGTTTTGGTAATGTGTGGATTATCTTAGACTTATTACTTCTCTGGAATGACTCGACGCAGAACGACCCTTCATAAATACCACGGAAACCTGTGTACAGTGGACTGTCTGATCGCTTATTAATGTCATCTGGCCCTAGCAGTGAAATGTAACTAGGGAACTGTCCAATCCGACGTGGCGAAACCTGCCCTACATTTTCTTATTCAGGAACAATGCACTGAAAAAAACGCAATGTAAAAATTTTATCTGGTATGACACATTGTAAGTATTTTTTTTTAAATGTTGAAATACTCCAAATCCGCTGCTTGACAGACAGCTGGAGTAATGTACACCCTTGCGACAGCCCTCTCTGACACAAGTGTTCATAGTCACTATTCACTCGAATCTGCAAAACATTTAAAATCCATAAGTTGCAACTGCATTTGCAGAATGGATAAGTATGAACACTGGACATGAAATTGAATTCATTTTCTTTGTGATCTGTTGCCATAATGTTACTAATAGCATCTGTCTTTGTGCAGGTTCCATAATAATTCGGAATCTAACCTCACAAGCATAAAATATGAACGTGGTATGCAGTCGAAATCACCTACTTCTCCCGAAGCCCTACATATGCACTAATTATTAGTTAATTTCTTGAACATTAATTCCAATAATGTCGACTTTCGGTTAGAAATTGTGGTAGCATTAGAAGAAACAGGAAACAATTCCAACGACAATTGTTTTACTAATTAAGGTCCAGAACAGAAATAGAGTACCTTTCAAGCCTAAAGAAAATATTTGCAATAATAGCTTTCAATGACAAAGGAAAAGCCGTGATTTTTTTTGTTAAACGAAGGAGTAAGGAAACGCTTAAAATAAAGCAGTGTGGAAAGCGCTTTTCGTTACATAAAATCTAAACATGATTTGTATAAATGGAAGAAAGATTAATACAAAGTACGAAATATGCGCCAAAACGATGTTCGCAAAACTGTGAAAGCCACTACACGAAACATTTAGAACTGATCGTGAGAGTTGTAACATTATGGAAATGGTATCGGTAGATTCAGTAAAACTTTCTAGTTCATCTTTACAATCTGTTCAAACTGTTCGCATTATATTTCTACAGATAACACTTGTAGACACCCTATAAGTTCTATAGACAATAAATATACGATGGATTTTACACTTATCGAAAATTACCTTCAGTATAGACTTACAAACAAATTTGAGACCACACAGTTATCAAGAAAATATAAATTTTTTGAACAGACAAAATGTATATATTACAGGTGAACAAACCTTTAAGGAGTGACATCATAGAAATAGCCATATTAATTTCAATGACGAACCAAAAGAGGAAAATTACAAATTGTGCAATATTGTTAAATTATTAATTAAATCATCTTTTAGAGCTTTATGACCTACCCGAAAACTTAGGAGACAGATACACGGAAATGCTTACCAGTTTTTGTCAGTTCTATCCCAAATAGAAAATAGCTAAATTTTAAATATGGAAATCGCTTCGTAATTTTGAATTAAAAAGCGTAATTGATTCACAAAACTGTTTCCATAATTACTTTTATTACTTGTAAATCCTGATATGAAATTTAAAACCTGTGTGTAGAAAAATACAAAACCGCAAAACACCTGTTGGAATATCAGAGCGGAAAACATGCTGAAGTCAAATTAAGTATGCCATTCTCAACACAACGTAAACTTCATATGCTGGTAAGTAATTAGCAATACTTGCTGTAACCATTATTCTCAATCTGTAAGTTTCAATTTTTTTTTAGTTTTTGTAATAATATTAACCTGTGTCAAAAGCTTCGAAAGAAATTCAGAGTAATAACTCCAGCCTGAACCTGGAGCCTTCACGAGATCTTTGACGTCTCGAGAGAGACGACGCACGTGGTTCTCATGGATGGTAGGAAGTGGACGTGCTTTGAAGGTCATTCTAAAACCTGTTGTCGTCACTAAGAAATGTGAATATTGTAACCAGTATGAAAGTGTTCTCTGTGGTGTCACCGCCAGACACCACACTTGCTAGGTGGTAGCCTTTAAATCGGCCGCGATCCGGTAGTATAGGTCGGACCCGCGTGTCGCCACTGTCAGTGATTGCAGACCGAGCGCCGCCACACGGCAGGTCTAGAGAGACTTCCTAGCACTCGGCCCAGTTGTACAGCCGACTTTGCTAGCGATGGTTCACTGACAAATTATGCTCTCATTTGCCGAGACGATAGTTAGCATAGCCTTCAGCTAAGTCATTTGCTACGACCTAGCAAGGCGCCATTATCATTTGATATTTATCTTGTGATGCATGTACCGTCAGACCGATGTTCACCAATTATGGATTAAAGTTAAGTATTCCAGAAGCTCCGTACTATATTTACTAAACTCAACTCCTTTAACTGTTCCAGACTTCACGCCAGCCTGCGTGAGCTTAAACGCGTGCCTTTCCGTCTCCCGTCCATTGTGGATTGGCTGTCTTGCCAGTCCACAACATTATCAGAGTTTGGAATTAAACTATCTGGTGGAAAATGACATCATGGCCAAGACTTTTTATTTAAAGACAAACTTCAAACCTCTTATCAGAAGCTATTTTTGTAAACTTGAACAAGAAGTAGTAGCATGTCATCCTGAGAGACATTGCCCAAAACTTCAAAAAGTTAATTATAAATTCAGGTACAGGTAGCGACTGGAGCAGACAGAGAAAGCCACTAGACAGGAGGAGATGTCGTCGTAGGTGCAGCGTGCAGGAGGACCCTCCTTTGTCCGATGCCTATTGCTAGACCTCAGGATGGAGGAGATTCTGTGTTACCCTTCCCTGGTCTCCTCCCAGATCGTCTCCATTGCCATATGAACACTAGTGTATGAAATGGTGATGTGAAGACTGATTCGAGGTGTTATAGTGTGACAGTAACAGTGACACGGTGCAAATATCGAATAAGAAAAGGGTCTTCTACAGGAAGATGTATTAGTATTAAATTTTGCTTAGAGGCATTTTATATGGTAGTGTTATAAATTTATGTTTTTTGAAATCAGTACTGTTAAGTATTGGGATAACTTTTAAGAATGATCCGAGTGGAGAACCACGAGATATTTGAATTTTAATTCGGCTTATCGATGTGAATTCGTATGAGACAGAGGCGGGATCGGATTGCAACGGTCGCGTAGCATTGCAGTGATGGCCACAAAAAATCAAGTCACCGGTGGTATGGACACTGGGAGGGCTCGAATGCTGGTGGAGTTACAAAACTGTTTCCTAAGCAAAAATACTGCACACTGCATACTACGATCTGCTGGGAAAGTCAATGGGAGTGTACAACGACAGAGGAAAAATAGTGCAGGAGAATGCTATGTATCGTTCCCGTTAGGAAGTAGTAGAAATTCCATCAGATATACCTCAGAGAGTGTCTCCCGTGGAGGAATCGATGTTAAGTCGTTAGAGTATGAAAAGCATTACCAGTTTTTAAAGTGAATGGGATGACGTTACTATCTCCCAGACTAGTCAAAAGAAGAGGTGACGCACCACTGTTAGAGAAGAACTCCGCTCGCCGTTATGGCATATAAGCTTCGATTTCGCGCATTTAACGTATCAGCACATAGAGTTGCATAGGAAATGAATTTTTTTTTTTTGGTATTGCTAAAGTATACTTTGGTTTGTGACTTAGACGATGTCAGACAATGCGCAATTCTTGTGCCAGGCATGATGGCATCACCAGTTTCACGCCAGTGGATTGCACGCTTCGACTATTATAGTCTGTACTGCCTGAGTGTTGTGATTTTATCGTCGCTGATGACCACTTAGTTGCAACAGTGAGGTTATGTCATACGTTTGCGTGAGGAGAATACTAGGTTATTCGGTGCCAGAAATTCCTACACTTTGCTGGCATTGTAATTAGACGTCCTGCATTGCACGCAGCAACAGTCATATGCTGCATAGCATAGCGGATTTATTTATTTGCAACGTGCCTCATTTGAGACTTACATGTATGCTCTATCTGTGTGTGTGTGTGTGTGTGTGTGTGTGAGAGAGAGAGAGAGAGAGAGAGAGAGAGAGAGAGAGTGGGGAGTGTGGTGTAATATTTTCGTTGTATGATGACGATGGCGGTGAGAGCATGGAGAGGGTAAAAATCGGTGTCAGCACATAGCCGACTACTTGTACCAAGTACCAAGGAGGTGGCCAAGCGTCCGCAGCTCGTGGTCGTGCGGTAGCGTTCTCGCTTCCCGCGCCCGGGTTCCCGGGTTCGATTCCCGGCGGGGTCAGGGATTTTCTCTGCCTCGTGATGACTGCGTGTTGTGTAATGTCCTTAGGTTAGTTAGGTTTAAGTAGTTCTAAGTTCTAGGGGACTGATGACCGTAGATGTTAAGTCCCATAGTGCTCAGAGCCATTTTTTGGTCGCCAAGCTCAATGTCGCCACCTGACCGACGGGTCAGCATCCACAGTGTCACATGACCTCACTTGCCCCCCACTTCATGCGGCATTGCAGAGAGGTTTTGTGTTTAAAGCTGGACATTGGCAGAAAGTCTGTTGACCAGGAAATTTATGCCACCACCTCTCTTCCCGTTGAAGGCCGAATACTGGCAATGAATTTTCTTTCCCATCACCAGGATTCGAACCGGCTTACCACTGGGTCGAGTGCCACCGCACGGGCATGCGTTAGCGACCTCGGCTGTGGAGATGGGCGATGAGTAAAAGAGTTCTCACAGTTTAACAACGTAAATTCGTGTGATACTAACTTCTTCTCGAGTATCAGCGTTGTCGAGTCGACAGTAAGAAGTTAGCGATCGTGTGAGCTCGGACACTGGGCCTTCACAGCATATTAAGCTTTTGCCAGATTTACCTGTTATTCATTTTTGGGTGTACCGACTTCACTCAGAGTACTGTTATCGTAGCAGAGGTCATGTGGTGTAGCGGATCGTCCTGGCGGCTGCACTACAGGTAAGATCAGGTGAGTTTTACTTGTTGAGGATGTGCTGTTGGACATCGAAGAAGCAGAACCAGGTCTACTATTCACTAGAGCCATGCAGCCCTGTTAGTCTTCCACCGCTGGAAACGTTTAATTTTTTTTTCAACCAGGGACCGTTGGATTCCATCTCAGCTAAAGTAAAAATGGAAAACTAAAACGTACAATGTAAGCTTATGTGTATGATGTAGGAACACCTAGAGTGAAGTCTGAGGCGGATTTGGTATAGGCAAGCGGAATGGAGCTCCCTGAAATAATTTGACTTGCTAGTGGGGGAGAATTTTAGAAGTCTCCACTTGGTAACACGAGAGAAAAGCAGGTCGGTACGCAACAGCTGGGTGGAAAGCCAACAAGGAAAGACTGCTGATGTTACATGCAATATGGCCAGAGGACAGAGTACATTGCTGCACATCATAACAGTTAGGAGCCCAAAGCTCCAGCATAGCAGAATGACGTCACAGAGAGAAGACGACTGTGCCGACCCCGCAGAGTGAAATAACAAGATGCAAAACGGGCGTAAAAATTATGCAGAATACGACCAGTGCTGCTTCTGAAAGGGAAAAGCAAGACACCTTCCAGCTGCAGCTGAAGCCGTTGGAATGCTGACCAGTCAAGAAATGCAGGCCTATTGAAGTAATCGTCAGCTAGCAATAGCCCTACAAGCGAAACAAGTTCTTGCATAAATATTTGTCCTATACAGTGGCTTGGTCTTCTTGTATTCAGTTCGCAGCCCATCAAGCTGAAGACGGGACCTGTGTCGGTCCATCATCTGTCTGCTCAGGAAATCTTCGAACTCTGATGGAACAACGAGTCCTATCAGGAGATCTTTGTCACTGCAAGCCGCAGTGGTGCCATTCGAGTCAGGCTTGATGGGAATCTGTGGGCGACATCCACTATCAGGCATTCTGGACGCCTAACCAGCGGGACCATGGAGCTGCCAACAAACGTCATTGCAGAGGAGCGTGCCATGGTCCACCACCTACCTTTCTTCCATGTAGAAGGCTGTAGTGCGACTCATTCCAATATCGCACACTCCGTGCAGAGCCAGTGGGAGGTTACTGGAGAACCGTGTACGATGATGTCGTGAGAGTCCCCTGGTAACCCAGTGCCACAAGCTGCTAACACCTGAGTCAGCGTGGACAATACCATCTGAGCTACGCCCAGACTGCCATGACGTCACAGGATGCTGAATACGCGCCACCATAGTTGCAGCAGGTAAACGTGTTGGTGTCAGCACAGTCCACTGTGCCTAGTACCCTCCTACCGGCTCCTGTTGCTGGTGACTGTGAATGAAGATGACTTAACATAGCAACAATAAATGCTTGATGATTCGTTAGCAGTCTTGGTCTCCGAACCGTCCACTACCCACCGAGCTACTGCTGACCCATGCCCAAGGAGCTGCTTTCTTAACTGATCTTGACCTAACACCGTCACCTAATGAACCACCCAGTCCCCGGGCAGTTGCAGAACAGCTGCATGGCGGTTTGGTCAAGTTTTAGGGTGTGGTTCGTGTAAGTTTATAAAATAACTGAAAGTAGTCGGGAGAAGAGAATTGACATGCTAATCAGGTTAAGAATGTGGATAATTTAGTTTACTGGGTAGCAACGGATAACGACTTTATTAATATGTTCAAGTAAGTAGAGATAGTCCAATTTAACCCTTTTTATTAACCCTACCCAGAACCAACCGTTACTTTACAGTGACATGGTCTAATGCAGATCGCTTTTAACGATTCAGACTGACAAACGAGGATAGTGATTGGGTGGGACGTGCGTAAGATACTAGCGTGAGATTAGCAGAATCTTTATTAACTGACAAAAGGCAAATCTCAATGAACATTTCATACACCCCAAGAAAAAATATACACTAAAAATTTGTAAAATGTGTATAGCCCATAAGCCTAATACAAATGCTGTGACATAAAAATTGTCATCAGTTCATAACAATTTAATAATTTGTAATCAGTTACTAAAGAAACGTATTGTACTGTTTTAACCTAAATCTTAACGGGAAGAGAAATAAAGAATATCTAATACTAGAAACTCACTCTATTTTACAACGCTGCTGTTGCAATAGTGAGAAATGTCATCTTGAGATTTCCCGAGGCGAAACATCATCGATTGTCCGTGAAGACGGGTTTGTGGAATGAAAAAGACCTCTCTACGTCACAGGATGCCAGCAGTACATGAGAGAGGCTGTTCTCGGTGATGTCCTCTTGCACTTTACACTTTAGTCATGCCAGATGTTTTGAACTTTTACCAAGAACTGCAGTGAACTAATCAAAAGCATATATCGCATCTCCATGATTGACTAGGAAAAATGATAGTTGCAACTGATTGAAGACATCCGCGGAAAAACGATCTAACCGTCAAATGTAAAACCTTAGAGGTAAATGTTGTCACCTGTTGCTGGGTACGGGAGCTATCAAAACTGACGTTTGCTCTCATCCCTTAATAACCTAGTGTGATTTTTAGTGGTGAGATCAATGTCATTTTTCATAGTTGCCGTACCCAGCAAGAGGTGACAACACTTATCTCTAAGGTTTTACATTTGACGGTTAGATCTTTTCTCCGCGCATGTCTTCAGTTGTTCGTAGACTGCAGTTCCTTTACGATTTCTGGTAACATTCAAAAGCGACCACGTATATAATGCAACTTAATTTCTGTATCACTTGAGTTGAAACATTCTTGAGCAATCCCTATAGAAGCTGCGTCTTCTGGATCGAAACTATGTTCTATTTTTTTCACATCGCTCAAATGCTCAGCACAGTAAAATAGGTCTCCAACCACGAACCCAATAGTGTTAAGATAGGCTGAGAAAGCTTTGGAGCCACCTGTCTGAAAATTAAAACGCAGGCAAGTGCTTTAATGAAAATTTTGTTGACATTGGAAACAAGATGGTTCACTTCCCGAGACTGATCTAGCCGTTTCTGCTGCGCGGTGTAGCCCATCGGATGAAATGTATTTAAAATCTTGTTTCGCAGGACAGAGCGGATCAGGTTATGGTTATGGAAAGGGGCCAAAATCAGTTGCACAAAAGACACAAACTTTATTTACCTAAAAGCACTTAACCACACGTATCAAAAGGATTCAGAACAATACGGCTGAAAGTCTGAACACAAGTTATTACAATTGCTTTAAGGAATACAGGTGGCTGAAGGCCTTACTTAAAAAAGAAAATCTTACATAAATACTCGGCTGAAGGACACACACTGGACACAGAAGAACTGAGGCTTAAGGCCTATATAACAAGAATTTCCAATAGAGAAGAAAATTTAAAATGGTTTTAAACAAGTGAATTTTCAAATTTTAATTTAAGCCAGCTGAAGGCTTTATCTTAAAAATATTTGGCACAAAAGCTCGGCTGAAGGCCACATACTGAACATGGTTGCTTCATGCTTTTGTGTTGGTGAAGGACCATTACCTCAAAGCGGTCAGTGACCATGGCGAGCTCATTCACTGGCGGAAGGCTAAAAATGGTTCAAATGGCTCTGAGCACTATGGGACTTAACTTCTGAGGTCATCAGTCCCCTAGAACTTTTAACTACTTAAACCTAACTAACTTGAGGATATCACACACATCCATGCCCGAGGCAGGATTCGAACCTGTGAACGTTGCGGTCGTGCCATTCCAGAATGAAGCACCTAGAACCGCTCGGCCACCACGCCAGCGAACATAGAACAACTCACGGCTTAAGGCCTGGATAACATGGATTTCCAATGGAGCAAAAATCCCCTTTTCTCTTTTCTTTTTTAAAAGAATTGGTTGAAGCAAGAATCTTCAGTTTTAACTTAAGACGGCTGAAGGCCTTATTTTGAAATTAAAACAAACTAAATTAATAGGCAGCTGAAGGCCTCGCACCTTACTTGAGACAAAAATCACAATCTAAATACAACAGAACAATGGTGCTCATAAGTGTTCCAAGGGTTGGCCTGAGGAGTTCTCTAACATAAGGCTAGGTGAGATACACAGCCAAGAATAAAATTAAGTAATCAGATGGCAACCCGACCCAGGGACTGCTGAAGGACCGACCAAAAACCTAATCAATTCCGCTCCATCGACCAATGGCATGGCAATGGAAATTATCAACCGAGGACGAAGATACCAGCAGCACTACGTCTTCCAAATTAGTGTCTAAAAACAGCCAAGGCACAATAACCACTCAAAAATATGAACAACACCAAAGGCTGTCAAACTATATGCGGTATGGGCAGCATCAACACGGCGACAAAAAACGCACTGCGGAACACTACGCTAATGCCCACGCCACAGAGGCTTCCTCGCTGCTCTGTCCCAGCCGACTGACTGCCTACTCCAGTACGCAGACAGCATTAACATAACTGCTCAGTCGAAATCACACGAGCTAGACACAGTTCCACCAAAACACTTCCACAAGAACTTGAACAATCGTAAAAGCAATCACTGTGGAACCACCAGGACGAATGACAAGTCGACACACACAGAGAACCAGATGTGGCTGGCAACCAAATATACGTCATCTGATGAGACGACCGATCGAACGACCAACCAAGGTCATCCCCACTCATGTGTATCAACAATAGTCGGGCGAGTCATGGCTGTCTGGACCTCACTGCTGCTCCGTCCCGACTGCCTTAGGACGCACGACGACCCGGAGGCACTGTAAGATGGCGTGGTCTCCTGACCTTCATTTCTTACATATTCCATCCTCACAATCGTACTCTGCACATCAAGACTCTTTTTCGAACCCAAACTCGATAAGGTAGAGTCAATTTTGTATGAATTCACGTCAATGATATGCAAATCTAGTAAATAAATCGCAAGTGCACACACCTAGGTTGAAAAAAGTCGAAGCTGGTGTACAGAACATGACAGCCACAGGAATTTTCGTTCCCAGCCCGCTGGGAAGACCGTCCCGTCAGAGGGCTGGGTCAACAACACACCTATTTTGGCCGAAGCGGCTGCCCAGAGAGAAGACAGCTTTTGTCAGAGTAAAGGGATAACGACCCCCGTGTTCGACTTAAAAGCAAATTCCATTGTGTGAGAGCGCCCAGAAGACGCAATTTTTCACGGACCGACTGCGTAGTTATGGAGTTCTCACAGGACAGTATACGCCTAATGAGATGCTACAGATTTCCGTATGGGTCGACTTAAACGAAACATCATTCTCCCGTTTAAATGAGCAATGCTGATTGTTGGAATATTCCTGACGCAAAGAGCCAGTGGAGTGAGGGAAGACAACGAATGATATATTCTTGCAACTTTTCCAGAAAAAGGGGCCGTTCCGTTGTCGCTCTTGGAGTGGGAACACATAACGAGAGCGAGTGCGCTCGTACGTGTACGCAAAGAGAGAGAAGATCAAAGTCTCTCCTCAGTACTTCACTGGGAGAGCACCTCTGTCGTTACCGAATCGGACTGACACTCTATATTGAGTCGGTTGCGATTAAGCGTTTGTTCATTGTGTTGGCCGCCATACTTATTGTGCGGTGTGAACATGGACAGAGTACTAGTTAAACATCTGCGACCAAGTATTGAGTGGCATCTTGGTGGTAATCTGACCAGCGTACCATGCCAATAGTTAGCCTAGGGGCGGATAGGAGTCTTTGACTTCATCAAGGCATAGGGAGAGTATGATTGGTGAAGGTCAATCCAGATAGAAACAGATAGTTGTGTTATTTGCCAGCAGTGAGCAACGCAGGCAGTAGTCATCGCAGCTCACGGTATTGTGCGCAACAGCGTATGCGAGTCCCATCTGTCCTCCCTAAGAGTACACTCCACTACATTTCTTATGTGACAGCCTTAACCGTATCTAGACAAGTTATTCAAGCTGTGTGGGCATTTCTCTCAGCCATTCTGCCAAGTGAATAGCATTCCTAAAGAAAAGGGAGAAAAGAACCTTTCAATACTTTGTAAAATAATAGCATTCCTATCCATAAGAGACAATCTACTGTTCCGAAAAGAATCCGGAAATCTATTAATATTTTATAAGAAAAAGTTTCACTTGATTTCTCAGAATTTTTGTAGTAAATAATATTTTTCGTTTGTTTAATGTTTTTCTTACATTAACTAGCAATACTCCCGTACCCAAATATCCCACTAGTTATGTAAGAAAAGATATAATATTTTTGTGTCTTTTCCTTACAGCGGACGACTCCAGAAGATATTTGTTGCTGAATGTTTTTCAAGCAGTTCTTGTTGGTACATTAGGAGCGTCTGACTGACTTCTGTAGTAGTATGAGGTGGAAATTGTTTCTTGCAGAAGCCAAAGGGTACTTGTTGGATCAGTCCATTGCGCAACTTGACAGAGTAAAACCCACACACTCACAACATTTGCTCGGATCCAACCATGCAGAGGGAAGACCCGCCACCCGACATCTCTGCACAAGGAAGGAACCGACCAAATCCGGCAAGATGACCAACTAATGAGCTCCAGAAACGGTCAAAAGACGAAATACACGTCGCCCGATGAAACGGCCGACCGAACGACCAACCAATGGTCGTTTCCGCTGCAATCTCCTTCCGTTGGACAGTGCATGCGTGTCGCAAGCGGTCGGCGCTGCGTCCCGACTGAACCCCGGACACACGACGAGCTGGAAACACTAGCGTTCGCTTCAAACATAATACGACAGTGCTCTTATCGATACGGTTCAAATGGATCTAAGCACTATGCGACTTAACTTCTGAGGTCATCAGTCGCCTAGAACTTAGAACTAATTAAACCTAACTAACCTAAGGACATCACACAGATCCATACCGAGGCAGGATTCGAACCTGCGACCGTAGCGGTCACGCGGTTCCAGACTGAAGCGCCTAGAACCGCACGGCCACAAGGGCCGGCTCTTATCGATACGGGTTGCTGCTGCCATTCACGGACAGGCTAGGCAGCAACTTAGTGACGCCAGTAAATCGTATAAGAAGTGAGGCGACAGTTCCGTAATGGGAAGCTGTCTAGCAAGAAACGGAATGAACACGAGCCGCGCACGGCTCAGAATTAGTTTGGGGTAAAGAGCTTTGAATGCATTTGCTACTTTTAAAACGTATGAAGTATCATCTGTAAGAAATAACGTCACACTGTCATATTTTATATTGGCCATTTGCAAAGAAGCACGGGAACCGTTAAAAAATTTGCAATTGCAGCTTGATTTACCATTTTCAGTATCTGAATGTTTAACAGCTAAGTTTTGGATTTTATTCCACTGACTGCTGCCCTGCATACACACCACATTCAGCGTCTGTCGTCCCGCCTATTGAAACAGAAACGTTTCCATGTCTTAACGATTCCCGGATATCACGAATAACTTCTTTGAAATACTCGGTCACATACGTTTTACGAAGGATACATTCTTCAGGCACTCTTATGTTTGCAAGAATTACAAATGCTGAACAAAATTCCTTAGCGCGTAAGTCACTTGTACCTCCAAGGACGGCGACCTATTTCCTAAATGACATACTTAAAAATTTTTGACTTAAAGTTGAAATTCTGGCTGTATTTTGTTTGTGTTTCACAGTGTTTCGATGTTGTGTTACTTGGAACTCTCTGTCAGAAGCAATTCTTCATTCACATGATAAAAAAAAATACTTGTTCATCTTCACAGATATCACTCCCGAACTTAGTAACGTCTTTACACAACACAGATGTCACGGCAGTTTCATTGGTGGAATAACAAAGCAAAGTATTATACACTCTGTGTTATTGCTTCTGAAGTGTGATCGTAACTGCAAGTAAATGCATGTAATTTGTCCGGTAGGTGTGATCTTATATCGTACTTCAGATGGTTCAACATTGCAATATGAAGTAGGGTAACTCCGGCTTCTGTTGAAACAAGGCTAAAAGATTAGCTTATACAATGAAATCGAACAACTGCAGTCACTAGTCGTCATTTCAAGAAAAAAAAAGAAAGCTATTGCATTTGTCAACCAACTAGAATTTTAAATACTGCAGTTTATGATTTTGTGATAAAACGTTATTTTATTATGAATGCGAAGTTCTATTTTGGCTAGATAAAGAACAATATTCCACTACCTGTAAATTCTAATAAATATGCATACAGAATCAATTTTCCCCAAAATATACAATTATACACAATTTAAAAGTACTTCAGTGACGCCGGTCGGTGTGGACGAGCGGTTCTAGGCGCTTCAGTCTGGAACCGCGCGACCACTACTGTCGCAGGTTCGAATCCTGCCTCGGGCATTGATGTGTGTGATGTCCTTAGGTTAGTTAGGTTTAAGTAGTTCTAAGTTCTAGGGGACTGATGACCTCAGATGTTAAGTACCATAGTGCTCCGAGCCATTTGAACCATTTTGAGCTTCAATGACCACATAAAGGTGAGGACGGTAATTAATATTGCTAATGCCTACATTCAGTCTATTCAAAAGCTCGAAGCACTTTGCATACAAATCCGAGCTCTGATGATAAGAATAATTTAGTCATCATTCAAAGACACTGCACTTTATTTTAGGTACATGTTAATTGAGAGTATCATATGTATTACTGCACTCAGGATGAGCAGGTGATAGCGCTTTGGGGCAACACAAAATAAAATACAACACTTTTTATGAAGGTCATCTCCAGTCTAAATATTCCACTTGCATAAGGAGGACTGTGTTAAATTGCCTACAGCAACATTTCCTCCCAATGCTGTCTACACTGCAGGCTTCAGGATGGCCGTAGCCTCCACTTTTTATTTAAGGGCGTTCCAACATTTCCGAATTCGAAATTTAAAATACCTTGATCAGAATGTGCTGTCTGCAGCTTTTGTAAGCCGCTTTTATGGATTGATAACGAACACTTGATGAGGCAAATACAGTTTGCAAAAATAGTCGTTTCTTTAAACGAAAATTTTAAACAGTCGCAGTGGTCCTTCTTATTCAACATAACATAAATTATCAGTCCCTCGTATCTACAATCAACAGACTACCCCAAAAATATATCTCTATCGGAGTTCCAGAGGCATGCCATACTATGCCTCTGGAACTCTGATAGAGATATATTTTGGGGGTAGTCTGTTGACTGTAGATACGGAGGACTGATAATTTATCTTATGCCGAATAAGAAGGACAGATATGCAGATGTGTTTGCAAGAAAGACATACAGACATCAATGAAAATAATTTCTCATTCGTGTTATTTAACAAAGTTTTCCATACGAGCAAATAGCAGACAGACTTTGGAAAAGCCACCCTATTCATTTAGGAACATACCAAGCATCTGAAAGTCAGTTGGATGGTCACAAACGCTCAATGGACAATGAAGGATGAAGTATTTCAGCACAAAATGGCATAAGGATTTGAAAACAACACTTGGCTTAAACAACTGAAGCCCTCATTGCTTTAAATTCACTCAGTATGATCCCGACACACGATTACATTATATCAACACCAGCAGCAACTTCTCAAATCCTCTAGTCAAACAAAAATAGAAATTTCAATCTTGCAATGAGCGCAATTAATTCCGCTGATCTACATCTCAAAGATGATAGTGAAAGAGCAGTTCCTTTGTGTAATAGGAAGGACATGGTCTACTTGCCCTGAACACAAAGCATTCCCGCCAAAAATTGGAAAAAATCGTTTATCTACAAAATCATATGCATTTCCACAACTGAGTCTTCAATTAACACTCTGAATCTGCAATGAATAACGGTTGCTCAGAATATCAGCACTCCTAAAGAACATTCCGCACATACAAATACCTTCCTTGTACCTATTACAAAGTGAATAGAAAACATGTCTGTCTTATCTAGAGTCATCTGCCAGAGTGTCATTTCAAATCTTCTATCATTATCTACGGGTACAGAGCAGTCGTGGGGGAAAACGACCGCTCCAAATAAGCTCATCACACCCTTGCCAACATAGTGGGGCTGACACTCATCACTACGCCTTTTGTGCTGATACACGTAACCTCTCTGTCCACACACTAGAACCTCAAAGACTCGCAAGACTGAGTTACCAGTAAACAAATCCGCCACCGACTAGAAGATATGTTCCACCCATTATATCACTCATTCAGAACGATGCTGGGAAAGACAGAAGTAACGCTGATACTCTTTTGACGGAGCAGAAAAATAAAGAATCACGGCGATTCTTGTCCTTTCTCGGGGTCAGCCACTGTCATCAACAAGTAGCAAGAGACAATAATAAAACAAAGCAAGTTTAATTGTTATGAAAACGATCTAACGGATCTCATTGAATAGTAAACACATCTGTATTTCTAAATTACGAGACCTGTTCTTGGATAATTAATTAGTGTAACTTTTCCTAGTGCGATAATTTCACTTTCTTCTTTTTCTCTATTTTTAACAAGTAGTGATCACCTCAGCTGTGTTGGGCTTCCACGAATTTGTGTCACACTGCATAAAAATTAACACATTATTTAATGGAAGTTGAGTGGGAGGGGGTAAAGTGCATCTTTCCATCTCGTTCTAGCTACATTTTACGATATATTCATTGTGTTTTAGCCGATCGTATGTGAGAATTTAAACATTGAGACGAAAACATTTAGATTATGAAACTTTATTTCCAGTTTACTTTAACGACTGTTATGTATGACGTAGTGAATGGCATAATTTCGTGACATTGGGTAAGGGAGAAGACTGCATAGTTACCAATGCAGACAACAGGGGATGGTAGACTGTGTGTGCAGTATCTTTGGAATGAAGCATTATGCAGTGTAAGGAAGCGCAAGTCGTTATTCAGTGAGCGATGCAAGTGGACACACAGGGCTGCTCACACAGTTAGCAAACCAAACGCATTTTCGGCGCATATAGCTTTATTTGGATGGAGAGAGGCTAACATCGTGAGCCTCTGACTGGCTATAGGCCAACCATGAGTCACCTCTCATTAAATTTAGAAGTTGTACCACTGTCGAGGTCAGACGACCACAAAATATATACTTCAACAACAAGTGTACCATTTAACATCGTTTACAATCAAGACGTACAAGTCTTGCCAAATGGTTCAAATGGCTCTGAGCACTATGGGACTTAACATCTATGGTCATCAGTCCTCTAGAACTTAGAACTACTTAAACCTAACAAACCTAAGGACATCACACAACACCCAGTCATCACGAGGCAGAGAAAATCCCTGACCCCGCCGGGAATCGAACCCGGGCGCGGGAAGCAAGAACGCTACCACACAACCACGAGCTGCGGACAGACTTGCCAAATGATTCAGTGCTAAACTTATTCATAACAATAATTGATTCTCTTTAAAATGTAGTCATATCCTATTTATTTTTAATATCGTTCTATGTGATAGCTACGATAAACTATGATCCTAAGCCCGTTTTCTAATTGAAATAATAATGTCATACATGAATGAGTTCCTTGATTAGTACACTGAAAAACAGGTCATATTAATACAAAAGATTTGCTCACAAATTTTATAAAAATAAGTTGTAATTAAATATCAAAAAAAGTAATAAAGTTGCTTTTATTTTGAAATAATAACTAATCTGTGTTCCCAATATGGGAAGGTCTTAGTCTGCGTAGGACCTGCTTTACACCCATATTGATGTATACATTGAAGTCTTGGACAACGACAAGAAGAGGGGGGGAGTGGAATTTCAGTTAGTGAAATGAAATTCATAACAAGTATTTTAAACAAAAAGTGAGTAGTAGGAACTTGGCGGTATCAGCGCATTATTGATATCAAACTGATAAGCAAATTAATGAAATTGAACAATTAATGGCCCTCAACCCACCCCACCCCCATCCAACACCCCCAACCACTATCCACCCTCACTTTTCTTCAGTCTGTATGTGTGGGAAAATAAAACTGGAAACCGTCCAGACACAGCAGAGGAAGGTTGGTTTAGTGTACTTCATTAATTTCGGTTGGGAAACTGATCAGTCCTGATTAAGTAATCATTAAGATCAGTACTAATTACGCAAATATATACATAGAGCTACGCAAGTGCTGTCTAAAATCTCAATACAGCTCTAAAATTGATGATGCCATACAACTGGTGTTAGCCTACTGGGAAAAAATTTCACAATACCACTCGAAACTGGTGGCAGATGCACTCAAACTCTGCCCTTCAAACTACAAGCTGGTGGGAATAAAAGGTTGGAATGGGAGGTACTATTATTATTTTTTTGTGGGAAATATTTTCAACTCATGAGATACTGGTGTTGGACATAAAGGAGTTCAATAATTGTATTACTTGTAATACAGCTGAGTCCACTACTGACACCTCACGCTGCAGCCCAGGTAACTGAAGCCAAAACACATTACGGCAACTGACGGAAAATGCTTCACTACCTTAATTATACATCAAAACTGTTGTGAAGAAACCAGCACTCATAATTAATGGGTCATAATGTAACACGTGTATTGGGAATAATCGTCATCCCAAAATACTGCAGATGGGTGGCAGCTGAATGTGTGTTCTCCTTGAGGTGCAATCACAAATTGCCAAAATTAGAAGCCCTATTACCTTCCCTCATTCCTCACCCTGAAATTAGAGGCCTCTTACCTACCCTCATCCCTCCCCATTCATCCCTCTCTCCCTCCACATACGGTGGAGACACAGACTTTTTGAAATGGTCAACTGCTAACGCCATGCACCTCGCAGTTTTTCTGCAGCCTACTGCCTTTCGACGAGTGGACGAGCTCGCCATGGTCATTTACTGACTTGAGGTAATGATCCTTCATCAACACAAAAGGATTTGCAGTCAGCTAAACAATAGGAGATAAATGAAGGGCTGCTCCAACTGCAACTTGTTTGTTTGTCTAATAGGACCAGCAGAGCCCCCCCTCCCACCTGCCCCCCCCTCCTACCCTACTGAAACACAGCTATATGGAGCAACCATGCACGGAGAAACACTGCAATGTGACAATTGTAATTAACACCAACATATCTCTTATAATCGAGTATCTATTAAAAGGGAAAGTATGTCCTCTTTCCTGGAACATAGATGCAGGCCACTCTCTTTTAGTTTATGATCAAAATCTGTATAGATTTCACATTCGACTGAAGGATAAAATTCGCATCTCATTATTTTGCAACATCTAACAAAGTGCACCATCACCGATTACAGTTGACCAAAATTCATTGGTGGGGTTGCATACCTCTGATACATGTCGTTCCTACACTGTGCGGAGTGGCCCCGCTGTTTGAGGCGCCATGCCATAGACTGTGTGGCCCCTCCGGCGGGAGTTTCAGTTCCTCCCTCGGGCATGGGTGGGTGTGCTCCCCATCGCACCCCCCTCAGATTTAGTTATAAGTTGGCACAGTGGATAGGCCTTGAAAAACTGAACACAGATCAATCGAGAAAACAGGAAGAAGTTGTGAGGAACTATGAAAAAATAAGCAAAATATACAACCAGAGTAGTCCATGTGCAAGATAGGCAACATCAAGGATAATGTGAGAACAGAAGCAGCTTGGTCCCGTGGTTAGCGCGAGCAGCTGCGGAACGAGAGGTCCTTGGTTCAAGTCTTCCCTCGAGTGAAAAGTTTAATTTTTTTTATTTTCAGACAATTATCAAAGTTCATACACTCACACATAATCAACTTCGCTCTCCAAAATTCCGGGACATGTTCAGATTTGCTTGGACATATGCAGGGTTTGACGGTCTAGACACAGAAAAATTTGAAAACGTTAAAAATATATGTTTTCACAGAGCCCAGGGAAAACTGTGCGATTGTGAAACTGTTGCATTCATTTGTTGCAGTTTATGTGACAAACTGTCATGTTTTCATCACTTTTTTGGCAGTGATTATCACATCCACCCACAAGAAAACCTAAATCGGGCAAGGTAGAAGAATCTTTTTACCCATTCGACAAATGTACAAGTTAGGTGGGTCGGCAATATATTCCTGTCATGTGACGCTCTTGCCGTCACCAGTGTTGTATAGAATATATCAGACGTGTTTTCATGTGGAGGAATCGGTTGACCAATGACCTTGCGATTAAATGCTTTCGTTCCCATTGGAGGGGCACGTCCTTTCGTCTACTAATCGCACGGTTTTGCGGTGCGGTCGAAAAACACAAGACACTAAACTTATTACAGTGAACAGAGACGTCAATGAACGAATGGACAGATCATAACTTTGCGGACATAAAGACACTAAACTTTTAACTCGAGGGAAGACTGGAACCAAGGACCTCTCGTTCCGCAGCTGCTCACGCTAACCACGGGACCACGGCGCTCCTGAGCTCACACTCTCCTTGATGTTGTCTATCTTGCTCGTGGACTACTCAGTTTGTATATTTTGCTTCCTCTTTTTCATAGTTCCACACAACTTCTTCCTATTTTCTCGATTGATCTGTGTTCAGTTTTTCAAGGCCTATCCACTGTGCCAACATATAACTAAATCTGAGGGGGGTGCGATGCGGACGTTCTCTTGTTAGCATATGTTAGTTTAAGTAGTGTGTAAGTCTATGGGTCGATGACCTCAGCAGTATGGTCACCGTTTGAACATTTAAACATGTCCATGCTGCTTAAAATTGGGAAAAAAAGCTTCGAGTATTTTGTTGTGTGGACTACGGTCACTACAAAATAACCTCGTTATTCCAAAACTGTTGAGGGAGTAAAGAACAAGCGAGAATTTAAACTCTGAAGAAAAAACATCTATGTTAAGCAATTTCTTTCAGCTTGACAAACAACTTACACAACCTAAGAGCATCTCTCGTGAGCAAATCAGTGTCTGTGAATAAATCGCTACGCACATATTTATTACAGACATTTCAGACACGTGGAATAATATTATAGAATACAATCTTTCACACCATTTAGTCACATGTCCGAAAAACACATTAATTTTCTGTTGCCAGGGGTGCGTACTCTGTAGGTATGGAGAGGGGAAAATCTCATCTTTCAGGATGCTAAGTGCAGTCAACACACTATCAACTAACTAATAACTTATTACTAGGCTTAAAAAATATACAATTTGTAGATGTCCTGAGACGGTTGTGCTGACGTATCAGTGCTGGAAGATGTAAACAGTACTACAGCAGCTCATCTGGTACCCAATAAGAGCATATACTTATGGGAAAAAGATATCAGAGCAGCAGTGGAAATCGACACTGTACACATCTTAATGTGGCTGGCAAGCCTGTTAACATGGGGCTGGGGAGGGAGCTGATGGCAGATGACATGGGTCACATCTCAGTGGTGCCCGCTCAGTTTACCAGTAGATTGGGGTTCACTAGGCATGGCCTGCACCTGAATAGGTATGGGAAGCGGAGTCTGGCAATGATTATAGATGACAGTGTACTGGGTTGTGGTGGGATCACTCATGGAAAGATTCCTGTAGTAGTTAATGTTACAGCTGCTCCTTTTTTAGATTGAAATCAGCTGCCTAAAGGAAGTCCCTTTAACTAAGGAATCACCTTCAGAGGACGTCATGTTTCCATGTTTAGGGAATCAAAGAGTAAGTGGTATGCAAAGAGAATAGCTAATTCATGGGATAAAATTAAAAGCATGTAGTCAGTTGTGAAGGAAGTGTCTGGCCAGCAGCAAAGGGTTGATGATATAAAGTGAGTTTCTAGTAAAAAAATTTCTCTTACTGATAAATCAGATATATGTAAAGTATTTAACAGTCATTTTCTGAACATTGCTGGTGAATTAAATAAAAATTCTGATTCTACTTGGAATCATATAGCTCTGTGATACAGACAAGGGGTATATTAGGTAAATAATTAAGCCACTGAAGACTAAGGACTCTCATGGATATGATGGAGCGCCTAGGACAATATTTAAGTATTGTGCTGGACATGTCAGGCCTGTATTTAGGCATATTTGTAATTTTTCCTTTAGGAGTGGTGAGTAGTAAACGATTAAAGTACTCAGTAGTAAAGCCGCTACGTAAAAAGGGAGAAAGGGATAATGTAGACAGTTTTAGACCTATTTATATGCCATCAGTGTTTGCTAAAGTTATTGAAAAGGCTGTGTATGTATGGATAATTGATCATTTTATATCACATAATTTGCTACCAGATGTACAGCTCTACTTTAGAAGTCGTTTAATGACTGAAAATTATATATTCTCTTTTGTGTGTGAGGTACTGGATGGGTTAAATAAAAGGTTTAGAACGCTAGGCATATTTTTTTGATTTAACTAAGGCGTTGTGTTGATCCAAAAATATTGCTCCTGAAGTTGGACCATTATGGTATATGAAAAGTAGCTCACAACTGGTTCACCTCCTACTTTAACAATGGACAGGAAAAGGTCATAATTCACAGTGTTGAGAATGGCTGTAATGTGGGGTCTCAGTGGGGTATGCTCAAATGGGAGGTGCCCCAGGGATCAGTGCTGGGGCCACTTCTGTTCCTTATTTGTTTAAATGGACATTCCCTGTAATATTACAGATAGCTCTAAAATATATCTGTCAGCTGATGACACTAGCTTGGTAGTAAAGGGCGTTGTGTGCAACATTATCTCGGTTTCAAATAGTGCAGTTCATGACATAAGTTCATGGCTTGTAGAAAATAAACTAGTTTTTGCAGTTTCTAACACACAGTTAAACACAACCCAACGTTTTATTTTCTTAGTATGGTCAGATGATTAGTGAAACTGAATAGTTCAAATTTCTAGGTGTGCAGATAGACAGAAAACTGTCGTGGGAAGCCCACAATCAAGATCTTGTTCAAAGACTTTATGCTACCATTTTTACTACTCGAACGGTATGTGAAGTAAGTGATCGTTCGACACGAAAATTAGTTTACTTTGCTTATTTTCATTCGGTTATATCATATGGTATTATATTTTGTGGTAATGTATCCTTTTACAATGGTAAGTCTTCCCACTGTAAAAGGATATTTTTGGCTCAGAAACGGGTGGTTCGGGCAATAAGTGATATTAGTTTGTGAACCTCTTGTCAATCCCTGTTCATTAGTCTTGGTATTTTGACATATTCTTTTCTGTAGTTTCTTGTTAACAATATCAGCTTATTACCAAGAGTAAGCAGCTTTTGCTCAGTTAATACTAAGCATCTGGATCGGACTTCCTTAACTCCTACGCAGAAATGTGTGCAGTATACTGCTGCATTCAATTTCAATAAGCTACCACAAGAATTCAAAAATCTTAGCAGTTATCCAAGCTCTTTCAAATCGAAACTGAAGAATTTCCTCATGGGTAACTCCTGTTGAGGAATTCCTTGAAAAATTAAGCTGATTATTATGTTATATGTTGATTGCGTTTACTTAAACATATGGCTTGTGTTTTTTTGGGTTTATAAACATTTTATTTTTATCTGTTATTACTTTTATGTTGTAATTTCAAGTACTGACGCGTTCCATGACCTTCGAGATTTGCTCCTCAATTTGCTCCTACGGGACTTGATGCGTAAATAAATAAATGACATCTCCCTGTTGTAGATCTCTACACGGTAGAGTGGAATGACTGATGAACGTGTAGAGCTGTGCTAGGCTTTGAGTTTGCATCAAGTGTATCGCTACATGAGCCCGCACACAAGCTCTCTGATGTATCATAACAGTTCATAGATTTGTTCCTAGACTACAAGTTTTTAATCTGCACCACCGACTGAGTCTCATCTATGTACGATGCTAGTGTCACTGCACTTTTCATGATATTCCCATCCAAAATGCATGTTTGCAGATCATCTGGAGGAGGGGAATTCTTAGGATTTTTAAGTAGGCTGGTGTATAGGACATGCAAATGTCCTTATATAAAATCAAGCAACGTGTGGGTATGCAGAAAAAATGAACAGATACATTGGGAAAATATCAAAAAACATGGAAAAATGACATGAAATCGGCAAAAATCGAGGAAAACCTGGTATATTTACGACAAATTGATGGGAAATCACCTCAAATTGAGGAAAATACGACAACATATGCTAAATCGTGAAAAGACTTGTACAATTACCAAAATTGACTAAGAATAAACAAAATTAGGAAAAAAGTACCACGAAATACGGGGAAAGATGTGGGTTGGGGGTACCAGGACGCTCAAGACAGAGAAAAGCTTAAGAACTACGCTCTGACTGTATTCTCTTTTAACCCCGCCCCTCCCCTGTAAACAATGTGGGTTTTGATTATGCATAATTCAACGAAGTGTTACACAGAGGTGTGATAATAAAGCATGCAAAACATGTCTGTCATAATCCATAACTGTGTTCTCACACATGAAGTCGAATATAGATACAGGTATTACCGAATCACAGCTGCTTCTCACGCACAATGTTATTCGGTATGTATAAAGGAGATGAATCAATGCGTGTATCAGACTTAAGCCATCCCCATAGGGTCCTGTAGGACAGTGTAGCAATGTCACATATATCACCTTTAATAATGTGACGGGGGTATAATAGAGAGACACATTGCCATATTGTCCTACACATGAGGAAAACTACTTAATATCAGACCAAGACACCTTTGTGCAAGAGGAATGCTACCATAGCTGTGGTCATGTTACAGTAAACAACAATAAAGCTGGTACATATCCTTTGACTACTGATTGTGATGCTTACTCCATCATAAGAAGCTGCTACTTGCTTGTGTGCGCTTTCGTGCAGCAAGGCGTGGGTGGTACCTCAATGTATCACCTATTACAACTGTTCATGTCCGTTTTTCCCCGCTCTGTTTCCTGGTGAGACATAGCTGCATCCATCAAAACCAAGACTGCTACTACTAATGATAAACATGACTGACATGGGAAGTCTGATTGAGGGTACGTACATTTCCAATTTAAAAATACGTATAAAATCCATTAATTTCCTAAGAGACAGAACACCAGTCTCCTGACTTCGTTCTAGCTGGTTTATAAGCAGCTCGAGCAGCGGATATGCACTGAAAATGCCTTCCTAGGACAACAGGATAGTGTAGAAGAAAATAGTTTTATTGTTTTGAAATTTGTCACTATAGTGATTGGGTTAGGGTATTTGTCGTGTGGTTTTATGTCTGATGACAGACTCATATATCCTGCATTAGAGTATTAAGAGCGTTGCTTTCTGCACGATTAATATTTCACAAATCATATGGTTTTAACATTGTAGCATTTTTAAGTGCAGAACCGTGTAACTGTAGGAGTGTCTGTTAATGCACTATCATAATTTCTCTTACGCTGGTGCCTTCCTGGTACTGACTCCAGACAGTGGAATAATTCTTCAGAATTGATAACGCGATTGATTCACGTGAAATGTTTCAAATTCCGTCCATCTGGATCTCCACCATGTGTAAACCATGTGTTTATTCTTAACTGTCTATCACTGCAGCACTCATACGTCTATTATACAGTGATAAGAGGTGCCACCCTAATTGAAACGCGCAAATCAAGAGATATGTCGTGCATGTAGATGGTTGCCCTGAGTAAGATTGATGTTACAGGGAGGATTGGTCAAGTCTAATGTGGGATGGATCTGTCAATCTCCAATTTTATCCTTCGAATGCGAGAATACACTGTGACGCCCATCCATAGAGGGAAAGATAGCCAGTTTTAATCATAAATTGTGCACTATGATTGATGTACTGTAAATAAGTAGATAATTGTGTCAGTATAAGACACTGTCTGGTATACTTTGGTTATATGGCCGAATGGAGATACTGCACAGTCGCAATGCTACTTGAATAGTAGTGGAGGTGATTTAGCAATGATGCAGAATTTGGGAAGCATTCTGCCACATCATTGGTTGGAGTTGAAATTAAGGAGCAACTGGTAAAATTCTTAAATTAATCACACTATCAACTGCAGTGTTTAATACAGTACATCATCCCATACCAACGGTGTCTTTCTCATACCATCTGTCTGATGGTATGCTGCTGATTACCACATAATGATAGACAGGCATAAACTTGGATGAGACATAGAGAGCCTTGGCAGAAAAGTTGATATCTGCTGCTTGTCGCTGTGGAGCATGAGATTAAATGTACAGGTCATCATCTTCAAACAGTTGTTTGCAGGCATTCCTAAATGATGCAGATTCACATGTTTTTTCTTTCCATCAATAAGAAAATGGTACCTCTTTTTTTCTATTGCCTCACTCATGGTGTGAACGGCAGGTTCCGGAAATGGTCAACACTAAAACATTAATCACTGTAAAATTAGAAAACAATTCTCTTAAAAAATAAGGTTCAAAGGGCTCTAAGCACTATGGGAATAAACATCTGGAGTCATCAGTCCCCTAGAACTTAGAACTACTTAAACCTAACTAACCTAAGGACATCACACACAACCATACCTGAGGCAGGATTCGAACTCGCGATAGTAGCGGTCGCGCGGTTCCAGACTGAAGCGCCTATAACCGCTCGGCCACAGCGGCCGGCATCGTTCTTCAAAACAGAACACGGAGACATCCACTACCCCATCACTGTGGAAGATGAAATTAACTGTACAGGTCATCACCTTCAGATAGCTGTTAGAAACACTCTACAATGTCGCAGACTCTTCCAGTTTCCATATGTTGCAAAGTCTTCCACACTCTTGTCAGTGAGAAATGTCATGTCTGTGTTTCATTTCTACAAATCTGTGTATTGTGGAAGCTGCATAGCCTACACGATGCGATGCTCAACTTTCTGTGAGAGCCAATGGATCAAAATATGTTAATGCCAGTTTAGCTCCTGACACTGCCCTCGAAGTCATGGTAGAAAAACAATGTGTAAAGTGATGTACAGATACACTGCATGGATGCATTAGAGCTGAAA